>NW_028240258.1:1713281-1976769 GCF_028749965.1 Puma concolor
AGATTATGACCTGAACTGAAGTTGGAGGCTGAACTGATTGAACCACACAGGTGTCCCTGTTTTGTTTTATTTTGTTTTGTTTTCCCCCTGCAAGTGGATCTTGATTTGTTAAAAAAAAAAAAAAAAAAAACCTTTTAGAGGTTAGTATATTTCAACAAATGTAAACTTCAACTTTATTCTCTTTCAGTTATCTCTCAGGAGATTTTTGTCTATAGAGTAAATCCTGGCTTACACAAATATTTCAGAATGATAATTTTCTTCATAGGCTTTTTCTAGTTTCTAAATTGTACGATGCAAATAATACAGAGTAATCTCAAGCCACTGAACTGGACACATCTATGCTTTTCAACAAAATAGTATTTGTCTTTTGATTTTTTTTTTAAGTAATATCTATGCACAGTGTGGGGCTCAGACTCAGGAGCCCGAGATCAAGGGTCACATGCTGTACTGACTGAGCCAACCAGGCATTCCAAGTTATTTGTCACCATGCCACTGCTGTTCGTACCAGCAGTCTGAGGACAGCTTCCATAGTTCTCTCTGGTCTAGCCAGACAGTGGGACACAGGATGAAAAGCAGAGATGACTAATGTCCAGGAAAAGACAAGAGCCCCCAAATAAGGGTCCTTCCTCATATTTATTAAGATAAGAAGGCTTACAAATGTGATGGGCATGCACAAAGAGACAGTCAGTCGATGAACATGAACTTGGGGATGTGAGGAAACGGGATTTGGAAGACATACGGTGTTTGGGGTTTGGGTTAATATAAAAAAATCCTGGTGCCAGGCAGATGGGCAGATGGTTGTTAATGGCAGTCAAGAGGCACCCTGTCTGTTTAATTTAGCTAAACACAGAGGATGAGACAGATAGGGGGAATAGTCTCAGGCTTCACAAGACACCTTTTCTCCTGTTAGTCATCTCCGCTCTGGGCCTGCAACACAGTGGTCCATAGTCCACTTCACCAATTGACCTAACTTGGCCCTTTTCTTCTGTGAAAGCAGATTTTCTGCTATAGTACTAAATTGGGGGTGCTTCCACCCTGAATATCTAATCTTGTTTATTTTATATACCTATCTATTGGGCACCTTTACACCCATACCTATTTTGGGTCTTTGCCCCTCCCACTCTATTCTGGGGTTCTGCACCCCCTCTATTCTGGGGTGCCTTTGCATCCCCTGTCTATTTTGGAGTGCCTTACATTCCCTCTCAATTCTGGGTTGTCTTTGTACCTCCCTGTTCTTGGGGTGCCTTTGTACCCCCCTGTTCTTGGGGTGCCAGTCTGGTTTACCCAAACTCTGGTGTGAGCATTCTATGCCTTTGTACTTCTTTATGCCTTGTTAACACATTGGTGTAAGCCCAGGGGATTCCTAAGCCTATGCCCCACAGACAACTATTTGTTATGCCCACCAAAAGGAAATACAATTACAGGCAATATTCTCTACCACAAACCTATTCAGGGAGCATAACAATCAAACTTCATAGTTTGAATGGGAAATCTGTTCCTACAGTTGGCAGGAAGCATCAGAGAGCCCCAGGTCAAATTGTCTGGAGCCTGAATTTTCTTGATCGTTAAATATAAGATGTATATTCACTGTCAACACCAATATAGTTGTCATTTGGCTAACTGGTAAGCTGAGGAGGAAGCCCACAAATCTGAATGGAGGCAACATGGTTCATTCAGCATCTTCAGCAAGGGCCAAAACAATCCTTACAGTCTTGGACCATGAGAGCATAGATTACCAAACTAAATTGCTGAACTTTTTACTTCCAAACCAAGGATACCGTACTTCCATTAAAAAAATTTTTTTTTTAAGTTTAGGGTGGTGATCAATGAAGTGACTAAACAACATGAGTATCGATCACATAGTTAGACCAGAAAAAGGTTAAGTTTCAGTCTGATTGTCAAAACCAAGAAGATAACAAGATTGATGGCATAAACTTATTACAGGATAATAAAAATCTGGGTATATTTGACTGAGGGTGTTGGGGAAAAACATTTTAGATTAGGAACAAGGGTTCAAGATAAGTTTTGGTTTTATTCTACAAGAAGTAATATATTAAAGTAACTAAGAACAAGGGCTTTAGAATCAGCAAGGTCTGGATTCAAATTCCGGCTTGAACCTATACTTGCTGCTGTGACTTTAGGTAAGAGGCTTATTCCCTCTAAGCCTTCAAAATCTTCCCACCAAAAAAATGGAGATAATATTCACAACCTCAAAATGTTGTAATGATTAAATGAAATAATGTATGTCAGGAAATTAGCAGAGTTTGGTGCATAATTAGCATTCAATAACTGTAGCAATTAATATTTTTATCACCATGATATCACTTCGCAGGAAGCTAAAAGCCTCAACTGATTTTTCTGTTCTTAGGAGGTATTAACTAAGTTCAATTACTGTTTCTTACTGTTGTTTTCATAATTACTTTTGGTCAGTTTTTGATTGCAAAATCTTATTTTCACATTTGGAAAGCAGAAAAAATAAATGCGATTAGTTTTATTTATTATTCAATACATTAGAATGATTTCAAGATTAGACTACTTACAGGTGGTGCACCTGTTTTAAGTGAGTTTTTAAAATTATTTTTGCACAGACATTTTTTGTCACATTGTCTCTGAGTATTCTTCCATTCTTTACAGATTGGCTATATGACTTTATGACTGTCTATGACTTTTAGTGCTTATATAGGTATTTACATATAGGCCTTTATATAGGCTTACAACTCTTTATTTTTTATTTGCACAGAGCTTGAAGTTCAGGCAGAAGTAAAAATTTAGGTACCTTTTCTTAGCTTGTTCCCTACCCTGGATACCTTTCTCCTTGTAGGTTCCTTGGAATGAATATATGGAAGCTTTCAAAACCCTTAATCCAGAAAGCGTCTCACTCTCAACTTTTCCACTGTCTGTTGTTTGTTGCAGCTGCTATGCTTTGTTGTAGGAAGGATTCATTGGTTCATTTGCCTATCTGTGTTTTCAAGAAATGTTCTCCATTGCTGATTTTGAATTCAGATCTGAGTTACGCACAGTAAAGATAAGCCTTTTGCATTAGTTTTCTTTGGGGGTGCTCCTCCTGACAAGTCAAACAAAATTTTTGAGAACAAGATAAATGTTGTTCTTTCTGGAATAAGGAACCCATGTGACCCATGTAGGCTGCTGTCTTCAAGATTATCACATTGTGGAGTGGGTGGGGGTGGACAATTAAGTTATAATTTCATGGAGCTTTACTATTTTTATTCATTTGAGTTCTCCTGTGGTTTCAGTAGACCTTTGACTATTCAGAATTTTCAAGATGAGTCTAATTTTTGCCAGTTTTTTTTGTGTAGAGATAGGCCTTTAGTCCTGCTTTGACATTTCATTGATGTGCTTTTTCAGCCAAAAATTTCTTATACTTCTCCTAAATGCATTCATAAGTTGTGTTTCAAAACACAACATACACAAATGGATGAGATGGTATAAATAGATAAATAATAAATAAGTTTGGTAGTTTGAGAGTGATGGAATGTCTGAAATATTCTGTGGAAAAAACTCAGTATAGCTAAGATTTGGATAAGATTTTGAACACAGTTTTTGTTTCATTATTTGGCCTTGTAATACAGAGGCATGTAAGGGAAAAATATTTTGGTATTTAGGAGATGTAAATACTTAAGGATTAATTAAAGACCTAATTATACCTAGTAATTGCCTGATAATGGGATAATGTGACTTTAGAGAACATCTCTGAAGAGTGCTTATTAGTTTCAGGGCAAATGAATCTTTTTGTTTGTTTCTCTTGGACTTAATTATTTATTTTTAAAAATGTTTTAATGTTTATTTATTTTTAAGAGAGACAGCGTGTGAGTAGGGGAAGGGCAGAGAGAGAGGGAGACACAGAATCTGTAGCAGACTCCAGGCTCCAAGCTGTCAGCACAGAGCCTGATCCAGGGGTTGAACTAGGGAATTGTGAGGTCATGACCTGAGCTGGAGTCGGATGCTTAACTGACTAGGCATGCAGGTGCCCCATCAGGGCAGATGAGTTTTAATCTGGATTATGAATAATTAATATTTTGAGTTACACTGTTCTCTCTACCCAAAAGAAGATTTGCATTCAGAAATAACATACTTCCTGAGGTACCATGAATACTAAGTCTTTACTCCTAAAGCAAAGCAGATAGCATGTTCTGACAATACAGTTGTCTTCCTGTATGTGCCTGGCTTAGTTTGTCTTCATTCACCCCATCATGCTTCATTCTTAGTCTGGCAAATCTCTTACCTAACAGGAATATGCGACCAGTGGTTGGAATCTGAATGTAATGCCAGTGCTTGATCAGTCTGTTCTGTGCCACATCAATGCAGACATCTCAGGCATGAAGGTTCCCTGGCTCTATGTAGGCATGGTATTCTCAGCATTTTGTTGGCATATTGAGGATCACTGGAGTTACTCTATTAACTATCTGCACTGGTGAGTTGGGCCCAAATGGCTGGGATGGATATTAAGACTTCTGCCATGTGCAAGGATATGCCCAGACTCTATGTCTCCTCTTTACCTGAGCAGGGGTGAGCCGAAAACCTGGTATGGGGTACCTTCACTGGCAGCAGAGCAGTTGGAGGAGGTGATGAAGAGGCTGACACCCGAGCTATTTGATAGCCAGCCTGACCTGCTACATCAGCTTGTCACACTTATGAATCCCAACACCCTCATGTCTCATGGTATCCCAGTGAGTACCTGGAAATAAGGTGCAAAACAGATTTAATGCCTGTCCTAGTGTGGGAACGGAATAAGGAAGAACTTCCCTTTGGAGTAAATAAAGTTACATGCATTTTGATATGGAGATCAGGTTTAGTCTCATATGTCTCTTTTCTTGTCTGTACTGCGGTCAAGCTGCAATCCTATTTGGAGAACTAGTATATCATTAAAAGGCAGAGAAAGGATAGTTATTAAGTAACATAAAAGTTAAAAGCTGGACTGTGATACTCCTAGGCTAGGATTGGTTTTCTGTTAACATCAATGGGTATAAATTCTAATTTTATGAAGCTTAAATTGGAGTCAAGAAGTGGTTTCAGATTTGAGAATATCAAGGATTGATTTATATTAGCCAATTTTGCAAAAGCCAGCAGTCCTGTAGAAGGTAAAGCAGTGCACTATCTCTGCAGCATGCTGTAATTTTCTGATATGTACTTCTGTAAGGTCTAGGTCAATTTCTGTACAATTTCTTTAATAACTCCTGTCCGTTTTTGTTTTCCATCTTCATAAAATGATCTTGGCATCTTCAGGGCTTCCCTCCATTACAGACATTCTATAAATTCTTACTTGCATGTGATTTTCCTTCTTTAACATCACTACTGTCTCATAAAAAACAGGTAAGTCTGAAAATTGATGTATAATGAAATCAGACAGCTGTTTAGTTGCACCATTTGTCCTCTCTCCTGCTTCTTGCTAATGTTTTTTTCTCCCACATATATTCAGCACATAGTTTTTTATGGTATTCTCTTACCTCTTTTTTATTTCTGTTAACTTGGCAGTAGTATACCACTTTCATTTCTCATTTGAATAATTTGAGTCTTCGGGGTACCTGGGTGGCTCAGTCAGTTGAGCGTCCAGCTTCAGCTCAGTTCATGATCTCACAGTTAGTGAGTTCGAGCCCCATGTCGGGCTCTGTGCTGACAACTCAGAGCCTGGAACCTGCTTCTGATTCTGTATGTTGCTCTCTCTCTCTGCCCCTCTCCCACTCATGCTCTGTCTCTCTCTTCTCCAAAAATAACTAAACATAAAAGAAAATAATTTGAATCTTCCTCAAATTATAATAATTATATAAAAGATATATCTTTGCCTTAATGTAGCTAAAGGTACATCAGTTTTGTTATTCATTTCAAGGAATTAGCTTTTGGTTTTGTTCATTCTGTGTTATTTTTCTCTTCTGTATTTCATTTATCTTCTTGATAAGTTTAGCTTTTATCCATATATAATTATCTCAGTTATCAGTATATCGTTCAGTTCCGTTATTTACTTCAAGCCTATATTTTCTGTTACTATGTAGTCACTAGCTCTCTGTTAGTCACCATTATACGTGGAATAAATTTCTCCACTGTTGCACTTTTAAACTATTTCTATCCAGATGAGTTTCTAATTGACAAGAGTTGAACAGTGTTTTCTGTTCATTCTGTAGTTTTTCTGAGTGTGATTTTTAAAATTACCTGTAATTACCAGTAGAGAAGGATTTATTTCTGCCATTCTGTTGTTTTCTATCATATCTTTTTTTGATCCTCAATTCTATTACTTTCTTCTCTGTTGTTAATTGGTTTATTCTAGTATATTGGTTTAATGCCTTTGTTTATTGTTAATGTTTTAGTTATTGCTTAATGGTTTGTTTGGTGATTACAATTACTATTTTAATTTATATCTTTGTAATTTAAATTAATGCCAACTTATCTTCAGTAGTAAATTTCAAAAAAAAAAAAAAAACAACAACAACACCTTTATTCCTTGGTAGCTCTGTATTCTTCCTTTCTGTTATTCTAACAAATTACATCTTTATGCATTCTTTGTCCATTAACATAGTTTTATATTTATTGTTTATGCACTTTCCAGTTACAAAGAAAATAGAAGTCATGAATAAAAATACAATACTGGTTTTTACATTTGTCTATAGAAATACCAGATAAAGTACTGGAATGCTCTTTCATCTCGAGGATTTTCCTATAGCATTTCTTATAGAGCATATCTATGAGAGATAAACTTCCTCAGTTTTGTATTTACTCTAGTAGGGTCTTAATGTCTTTTCTCTTCTCTTTTCTTTTCTTTTTTTTCTTTCTTTTCTTCTTTTCTCTTCTTTTCTTCTTTTCTTTTCTCTTTCTTTTTTCTTTTTTCTTTTCTCTTTTCTCTTTTCTTTTCTTTTCTTTCTTTTTTCTTTTCTTTCTTTTTTTCTTTTCTTTTCTCCTTTTCTTTTCTTTTGTTCTTTTCTTTTCTCCCCCCTCTCCCCCCTCCCCCTCCCCCTTCCCCCTCCCCCCTCCCCTTCCCCCTCCCCTTCCCCTCCCCCTCCCCCTTCCCTTCTTTTTCCTTTTTTCTCTTCTCTTCTCTTCTCTTCTCTTCTCTTCTCTTCTCTTCTCTTCTCTTCTCTTCTCTTCTCTTCTCTTCTCTTCTCGCCCCTCCCCTCCCCTCCCCTCCTTTCTTTTTTCTTTTCTTTTCTTTTTTCTTTTCTTTTCTTTTCTTTTTTCTTTTCTATTTAGTTTTCTCTCTTTACTTTTTTCTCTCTTTTCTTCCCTCCCCTCCCTTCCTCTCATCTCTCTTTAATTTTATCCTTTAGAAATGTTATCATATGCCCTCTGACATCCCAGATTTGTGATGAGAAATCTGATAATCTTACTGAATATTCATTATTGTAAGATGAATTATTTCTCTCTTGATATGTCAAGATTCTTTGTCTTTAGCTTTTGACAGTTTGATTATACCTGATTTTGTCTTATTTCCATGTATAGATTCAGTCTTTTCCAAAATTTGGGACTTGTTCAGCCATTATTTCTTAAAGTAGTCTGTGCTTTCTTTTTTTAAGTGTCTTTTCTTTCACTGTCATGAACAGTGCTGCTATGGATATCCATGTACAAATATCTTTTTATCTTTTGACTCCTTGCTTTTCATTCTTTAGGTTATATAATCAGAAGTGGAATTACTGGGTCATATGCTATTTTTATATTTAAAATTTAAAATTTTTCATAGTGGTTGCATCAGTTTATATTCCCCAGTGTTCCCTTCTGTTCTTTCCCTTGCCAACCGTGTCATTTTCCTGTTTACAAAGAATTTTTTTTATTATGGCTGGAATAGTGGTCAGAAGTATATCTTCTGGCTATAATTTGCATTTCCCCAGTGAATAATAATATCGTGCAGCTTTTCAGAACTTGAAGTAATCTTGTCAAATCCACAGTTCTTCCTGTTTGTTACCATGGACTTTTCCTTAAAACCAAAAAACAAAACTGCCTCCTAGTCTTTCTTGGGTCTGTTTTGAGCCCTTTTTGACTACTTTGTGAAGCTGTTTAATATTGATTTAGCCTTCAGCTTCTACTTGAGTGGAACCTGAAAGTCAACCAGAGATGGAGTTTAATACCTTCTCAGGTTTTTCTTAGCATGTATATAGCCTTCTCAATTCCCAGGATACGTGTGAATTTTTCAGAGCCCTTGTTTTCCCAAGTATCTCTTCTGCCTTCTTTCCTTTCCAGTCATTTTAGAATTTCTCTTGTTTGTCCATTCTCTTTTACCACAGGTGGCTATGGCTAATGCATTTGTGTTTGTATATTTTCAGCCAGCAGAGCCTAGGAGTCCACTTCTCTTTTGGGCAAATTCTGAGGCAGTTGAAATAATGGCAGGTCTTTGAGCCAGTTGTTTTTGGGAGCCATCAGTCAGGCCAACACACACAGCCTCAGGTCTTTGAAAACAACAATGCATGTTGTGTTCCATGGCACCAGCAAGTTGCACTAGGATTTTGACACTACTGTTTCCCAGGTAGCTGGTGATACTGGTTGGGGGGATTCTAGGCAGGAAAGTTAACACTACTACAGAGTTCCTTTACCAGAATTTAAAAGTTTTTTTTTTTTCCTCCATCAAAAATCCTCCTAGTATTGGTAGTTAGTGATTTTATTACAGAATTTTTAAAGTACTTTGATACTTTTTGCTAACTTAATTATTCTTTTATTGGAGGGATGGGTTTTGGAGTATCCCTTTCATTATTTGTGTTGATATCATGCCCTGATTTTTTAAAGTTTATTTACTGAAGAAGCTAAGAATCTTTCTGTTGTTGTTGTTGTTGTTTTATTTTTGAGGCAGAGACAGAACATGAGCAGGGGAGGGGCAGAGAGAGAGGGAGACACAGAATCCAAAGCAGGCTCCAGGCTCTGAGCTGTCAGCACAGAGCTTACCACAGCTTAACCCGCTGAGTCACCCAGGCGCCCCAAGAATCTTTATCATATGTTTGTGGAAGATTCGTATTTCCTTCTTCAACTGCATATAATTTTTCTTTGTACTTTTCTCTGCATATCATCACTTTTAAAGTTCACAGTTTTTTGTGTTTTGTAAGGTATACATACATGAATATAGAGTCTGTGGCTTTTTCCACTCATTTCCCACATCTATAACAAAATTCAAAGACATTCTTAAGTCCACATTCTGTTTAGTCCTGGGCCACACTCCCTTCTCTCCTTTTCAGGTTGTCCGCACAAACCAGTGTGCAGGAGAATTTGTCATCACATTTCCTCGCGCTTACCACAGTGGCTTTAACCAAGGCTACAATTTTGCTGAGGCTGTCAATTTTTGCACTGCTGACTGGGTGAGTCCAGAGTGTGGTAAGCTTGTAGATAGAGAGGGATAAAGAATGTGGACAGAGATCATTGTGGAGAAGCTAAATACTGTGGGCTGCAGATGGCCACACATAGTCTTAAACTACTTGCAGCTACCTACTGGACGCCAGTGCATTGAACACTACCGCCGGCTCCGGCGCTACTGTGTCTTCTCCCATGAGGAGCTCATCTGCAAGATGGCTGCTTTCCCAGAGAAGTTGGACCTGAATTTGGCTGTGGCTGTGCACAAGGAGATGTTCATTATGGTGCAGGAGGAGCGACGTTTACGAAAAGCTCTGTTGGAGAAGGTGGGTGGTGGGCAGCACGGCTTAGAGATTCAATAAAGTAGACTGCGGAAGGGAGACATACAAATTGAGTAGTCATTCTGTGCCTCGTGTGTGACTCATACATTTTGAAGTGGAAAGACAGAAACTGTATGTGTTTATATTTTTTTCTTCCACTTTCTCTACAGCTGTCCTTACAAGGTTGAGCCCACAACAAGGGCTCAGTGTTGGCTGAGGTGGGGTGTCCACAACCCTGCTCCTAGTCTTTAAAGTATATATGGATTGAACACCCCCAGGGCATCACGGAGGCTGAACGAGAGGCTTTCGAGCTGCTCCCAGATGATGAGCGCCAGTGCATCAAGTGCAAGACAACATGCTTCCTATCAGCCTTGGCCTGCTATGACTGCCCAGATGGCCTTGTCTGCCTTTCCCACATCAATGACCTCTGCAAGTGCTCTAGTAGGCGGCAGTATCTGCGGTGAGCATGGGGCCTACTTGGAGGACATCAAGGAAGTTACAGAGCTGGGCCAGATGTGTTTTTCCCTGCCCCCTTCCTCTAGGTATCGGTACACCTTGGATGAGCTTCCTGCCATGCTGCATAAGCTGAAGGTTCGGGCTGAGTCCTTTGACAACTGGGCCAACAAAGTACGAGTAGCTTTGGAAGTGGAGGATGGCCAGAAGCGCAGTAAGTGATGAGAAATGGAAGGATCCATGGGCACGCTCTGTTTCTTTTCTTCATCACCCCAGATACCCTCTGCCAGCTTTTGCTAATACTGTCTACCTCTTACAACTATTACTCTGTCTTCAGGCTTTGAAGAGTTAAGGGCACTGGAGTCTGAGGCTCGTGAGAGGAGGTTTCCTAACAATGAACTACTTCAGCGATTAAGGAACTGCCTAAATGAAGCAGAGGCTTGTGTCTCCCAAGTCCTGGGGCTGATCAGTGGTCAAGAGGCCAGGTATGTTGGAAAAGAGGGCAAAAAAGGATGGTTGTATATGAAAATGGACAACAAAAAAGGGTAGGCCATAAATAATGCATGTAGTAGAAGTTAATAGTTTCTATGTATGAGCATATTACTGTCCAAAACTTACATGGATAACTTAAAGAAGCATACTTATACTATGAGTGACAATGGGAATGAAAATACAGTACAAAAATTGCAGTTCTGTCCTACTTGTTAGCACATTTTATAAAATTAGGGCATCAGGTTTCCACAAAATTAATTATTGGCTCTGTAGGTACATACAGTTTTAGGGCTTACATTTTCTTTAGTTTTCAGTTGCCAAATGTATATAATTATAAATAAGTTTATTTTTCTAAAAAATGTATGATTATATGCATATGCTTTGTAAATTTCAGCTAAAAGAAAGCTGGAACTATTAATATTTCAAAGTCCTATTTTGTCAAATTCAGAGAATTTTTTTAAAAAATTAAAGGTCAAAAGTAGTAATGAATTTCCTTTTCATAATCAACCTCTTTTCCTTCTCTACTTCGAAAGAAAGGAAATTTTTCCTGCCTTGACCTAGTGATAACTCATATCATATGGCCATGGTTTTTAGTATTTATGATATTAATCTGTGTCAGGTTCTAATCCATCTAACTTCAGCCCTCTTTAAATCCTCTTTCTTACAGACAATTATACCCAAAAGTATGTCCAGGAATTTGTTACTTAGATTATTCCATTTTTGATATGATGAACTCTTATTTATGCCTCTTTTTGCCAGATCCTTTAGCTAAAGTTAGGTGTATTTGAAACTTTTCTTGCTTCTTGAGGTAGCCATTATTGTAATATATTCCCTCTTATGACCATCTTTACCATATCCCAAAGGTTTTGCAATATCATGTTTTCATTTTTATTTGATCCCATGTACTTTTTTTGTTTTTCCTTTAATTTCCAGGTTAACCCATTCATTCTTTAATAGGGTGTTCTTTAATCTCCATGTATTTCTGGTTTTCCAAATTTTTCCTTGTGGTTGACTTCAAATTTCATATAGCATTGTGTTCAGAAAACACATATGCATGAGGGGCCCCTGGGTGGCTCAGTCGGTTAAGTGCCCGACTTCGGCCCAGGTCATGATCTCGCGGTCCGTGGGTTCGCGCCCCGCGTCGGGCTCTGTGCTGACAGCTCACAGCCTGGAGCCTGTTTCCGATTCTGTGTCTCCCTCTCTCTCTGCCCCTCCCCTGTTAATGCTCTGTCTCTCTCTGTCTCAAAAATAAATAAACGTTAAAAGAATTTTTTTTAGAAAAAGAAAATATGCATGATATGATCTGGATCTTTTTGTACTTGTTGTGGGCTGATTTGTGTCCCAGTTCTGGATATGCAGCTCTGTTCTGGAGAATGTTGCATGTGCATTCGAGAATAATGTGTATTCTGCTGTTTTAGGATGAAATGTTCTCAATATATCTGTTAAGACAAGCCAGTGCAGTGTGTCATTCAAAGCCATTGTTCCCTTGTTTTTCTGCTTAGATGAGCTGAGTGGACTATTAAAATCTTCTGTTATTATTATATTATTATCAGTAAGTTAATTTATGTTTGTTATTAATTGATTTATATATTTGGGTGCACCCAACTTGTAATAAATATTTACAATTGTTAGGTCTTCTTGGTGGACCCCTTAATTATGATATACTTCATCTCTTGTTACAGTCTGTGTTTTAAAACCTAGTTTGTCTGATGTAAGTATGGCTACTCTGGTTTTCTTTGGTTTGTCAGAACCATGATCATTTGTTCTCTATCTCCCCTTGGTCTTTAGGTCTAAAATGAGCCCCTTATAGGCAGCATATAGATGGTCTTGTTTTTTATCCATTCTGATACTTAGTGTCTTTTGATTGGCACATTTAGTCCATTTACATTCAGAGTGATTGTTGAAAGACAGGAATTAATGCTATTAATGCCAACAAAGGTTGGTGTTTCTGCAGATATTTTCTGGTCTTTTGTAGTCTTGTTGCTTTTGGTCTTTTTATCCCCACTCCAAGAGTCCCCTTTAATATTTCTTGTGGGGCTGAATTAGTGGTTCCAATTTCTTTAGTTTTTGTTTGGGGAAGTCTTTATTTTTCCTTCTGTGCTGAATGATAGCCTTGCTGGGTAAGGAATTCTTGGCTGCATATTTTTCCCATTTAGCACATTTAATATTTCCTGTGAATTCCTTCTGGCCTGCCAAGTTTCAGTGGACAGAATTGGTGTGATCCTGATCTGTCTTCCCTTGTAGGTTAAGGACCTTTTTTTCCCCTTACTGCTCTCAGGATTCTTTGCATTTCTGTGTATTTTGTGAATTTGACTATGGTATATCTTGGTGATGGTCAGTTTTTGTTGAATCCATTGGGAGTTTCTCAGATTTCAATGTCTGTGTCCTTCCCCAGATTGGGGAAGTGTTCAGCTTTAATTTTCTCAAATAAACCTTTTGCCCATTTTTCTTTCTCCTCCAAGACTCTTAATGATACAAGTGTTACTGTTTTAATAAGTTTTAATAAGTCACTGTTTATTCTCTTTTCTTTTTAGTTCCATATCTTCCATCATTTTATTTTTTATATAGTTAATTCATTCCTCTGCCTCATCCATACTCATGTTTATGGCCTCTATTTGAGGTTGCTACTTGATTATAGTTTTAATTTTGACCTAACTAGACTTTAGTTTTTGTTTTTTTTTTTTCTCTGCACAAAGGGAATCTCTAGTGTCTTCTATGCTTTTGTTCAAGCTTAGCTAGTATCCTTATAATTGTCATTTTAAATTCTAATTCAGGCATCTTGTATCTGTATTGATTAGATTACTAGCTGTAATTTCTACTTCCTGTCCTTTTTTTGGGGGGTCAATTCTCCCATCTTGTCATTTTGTTCAGAAAAGAAAAAAAAACAAAAACAAAAACAAAAAACAGATCTAGCTGTGTTTTGGTTGGCTTGTTAAAAGAAGCTAAGTCCAAAACATAGCATTAGAAGAATACATGTATATGAAGTAAACAGTAAAAAACAGAAAATTTAAAAACTTTGTATTTTAAAAATATTAAAATAAAAAAGACACTAGATCTTATTTCCCATGTAGCTGAAGCTTTCCAGTGCTACTGATTATAATCAGTAGACCAAGTGCTTCAAAGTGGTTTGTGCTGGTCTTCTGGGGGAGGGGCCTGCAGCTCTGATTCTCAGGTGGACTTGCCCTAGTGGAGATGTGTCTGGAGGTTGGGGCAAGCAGGGCTTGGTGTAGAGGCTTTGGTCTCCACTTGGTGGTGTGGTTTAGCTCACTGAGGTGGATCCCTGCTGGTAAGCAGGGGCTTTGTCCAGCTCTCATCTCTGGAGGGGGAGGTCCTACCACTCTTCAGGAAGCACTCCTGGACAAGGAAACATCACCCTCCTGTGTTTCAGCTTCTGTCAGCTCCCTGTCTGCACTCTGTGTTCCAGTTGTCTATGCCAGCAGCACAGCCCCCTGTGTTTTCTGTAAGGCACTGCTGTGTTTCAAAACTCCAAGCTTCAGAGACCACCAAGGCGTGGCCCCACCCTGATCCTCTGAGGGAGGGTCTTGCCGTGCTGTTGCTGGTCGGCTTATCCCAGAAGATAGTCTTGGTACTGCATAGTGGTTTCCAAGTTTTTCGTAAATCATGGCAGGCAGCCAGTGCCAGGGTTTGCTGCCTCAGCCAACATCTTTGTTTCTGTACGGTGAACAGAGCAGCTCCTTGGTGCTCCCACGTTCCTTTGTCCATGTAGAGTCTCCATCATCTCTACCACATCAGCGCCAGGCAGGGGAACTATTTCTCCTTTTGACACCCAGGGGATCCTCGGAATGCACTGCCTGTTCCCAGGTCTCCTTCCTTCTTCCCCAGGGGACCACTGGTAATGTCACCAGGCAGGACCCTGGGATGGTGCTGACCTCTGAAACTTGAGACTCTAGACTCTGCTGTTTATAAAACCCTTGTGGTATTTAAATCCTCCCCTTTTTTCCCAGTCAGTGGTTTTGGGGAACAGCTTTTCCCACAATATCCCTTGGGAGTGTTTTCATTCTTTTTTGCGTTGTCTCTCTCTCCTCTCTCAGCTTTGTGGGCTCCCTGTTCTCCTCAACACCTGTGGCTCCTTTCTCCCTCAGATCAACTGTCTGCAGTTCCTACCTTCCATTAGGTGGTCATTCTTTCCGCTTGTAGACATCAGCTTTGTTTTCCCAGACTTCAGATCACTTTTTTGGGTGTTCAGAATGATTTTATACTTAGCTGTGTTAAAGGTAGGAGGCAAGCTTACTCCTCCACCAGCTTAACCAACTCCTTATTTCTGTCTTCTGCTATTTTCATTTTTTTGCATCATCACAGAAGTCTTTGTTTCTTAATTCCTTTTGTGTTTTTTTTTAAAACCTGTGATATTTATGTTAATTGTAATTACCAGATGTTTTATTTTTACCTTTACTGTGAAAACTACTACTCTTAGATCCTATTGAATTTTTAGTTTTATGTTTTCTTATTCTTCATTTTCATTTCTTTATAACTCTTACCTCAAAAAAATGTAGAAAACAAAAGCTTTGTAAAGGCCATCTTACATTTTTGTTCTCTCAAAAAGAAATGTTTGCCTTTATTTTAATTTTTCTATCTAGTGATACCTCAGACAGCATACATTTCTTCAGAAACTTGTATTGCCTCACTTTGGTATCTTCAGTCTGCTCTAACAATTTCAAATACAGAATGTCCCCAAGCTTTTTTCATCTTAACTTACTGACTCATAGTGCCTAAACTATAAAGATGATCTTCAAAGATACTACTTAAATGGAAAAAAAAATAAGTTGGGTTACTCATAAAGCATGCACTATGGCCTTAGCAGGTTCAATGAATGAGTCTTTTTTTTCTCTGACTCCTACAGGATAGAAACTCCACAACTGACCCTGACTGAGCTACGAGTCCTTCTTGAGCAGATGGGCAGCCTTCCCTGTGCCATGCATCATATTGGGGATGTCAAGGTGAAGAGGGGATACGAACAGATATTAGCAAATCTGAGATAGTAGGGAAACTTGGGAAACTAATTGTTCTAATTAGCTCCTTATAATACATCTTTCTTAGAAGCTGTAAAGAAGGGTGGTTCAGTGCTATCTCTTTTGTAATTGCTGTATAGCTACATCACAGTATACGCCATAGCTGTATAGTTCAAGAAGGTAATGTCCCAAACAGAAGTAATTCAGAATACTAAACAGAGGGCTATACAATGATCTGGCTCACGGGATTGGAGAATGTGGAAGAAATGAGGTATTGTTTTTAGAATTTAGGGTCTCAGGAAGCTTTCTAGAAAGATAACATGGTGTGAAAGTGGGCCTGGAACAGTAAATTTGAGATAAACTACAGGAGAAGCAGGGGGAATTACCAACAAACTTTGTTGATATTAAGTAGATCTTGTCTCATTACATGGTTGATGATAAGTGTAAAGGCCTAAGAGAGAACATGGGGAACACATGGAAGTGGTTGCATATCTGGATGGCTAAAGAGTCTCTTCTTTATCCTATATGTCTGCAGGATGTCCTGGAACAGGTGGAGGCCTACCAAATTGAGGCCCGGGAGGCCCTGACCTTACTGCCCCCCAGTGTAGGGCTATTGCGGTCCTTGTTGGAGAGGGGGCAGCAGCTGGGTGTACGGGTGCCTGAAGCCCATCAGCTCCAGCAGCAGGTGGAGCAGGCGCAATGGCTAGATGAGGTGAAACAAGCACTGGCCCCTTCAGGCCAAAGGGGCTCTCTGGTCATCATGCAAGGGCTCTTGGTTACAGGTGCCAAAGTAGCCTCCAGCCCTTCTGTGGACAAGGCCCGGGCTGAGCTTCAGGAGCTGCTGACCATTGCAAAGCGCTGGGAAGAAAAGGCTCATTTCTGCCTGGAGGCCAGGTGGGGCCCAGCCTGTCCCCATACATACACTGACTCCAGTTCTGAGAGTTTGGGCTTGATCCTAAGATCTGATCCCTAAAATCAGACTCCCAGTTCAACATCTGCTAAACTGTAAAGGATTGGTATGACATGTCATCCAGCCTTTCATTTACTATTCTGCTGTAAGGTAATAATTGATAAAATATTTATCATGCTGGTGATAGATAGTAGACCAGACTTACAAGAGAATCACATGCTGTCAGTGTTAAACATTCCTAAGACTGGAGGGATTATTGCTCAGTTACTATTTTAAACTTTTTGTTGCTTATGCTTTTGATAGTGAAACCTGGGACCACAAAAACAAAACAAACAAAACTGCCTATGTATATAACGTTTAAGGGTGGATTCCTCTTTTTCCAAACATTTGTAGACAGAAGCATCCACCAGCTACATTGGAAGCCATAATCCGAGAGGCAGAAAACATCCCAGTTCACCTGCCTAACATCCAGGCACTCAAAGATGCTCTGGCTAAGGCACAGGCTTGGATTGCTGATGTGGATGAGATCCAAGTAAGGACTTTGTGTCATAATTCTCTACTATTCTGCCTTAGGCGTTTTAAATTCAGTTTTCTTGTTCTAATAAGTAGAGGTAGGAGGTTAGAGGTGAGAATATCAGGATTAAGAATAGCAGAAGGAGAACCAAAAACATAGCCCTAGACCTCAGCAGAGACTATCCCAAAGGAAGAGAGCCAGAGAAGGCAAACCAGACAAAATAGTTGATGTGGAATGGGCTATTTTTTTTTTCCCATGACAGTGAAGTAGGAGTTCTGGGAGAAAGTGTTTGCTATTCCTTGTTTTCTTTAGAATAGGTCCTGGATATTCCTTACAACTATGCAGTGTGATGCTCACTGTTGATCAGTAGAAATCTAAACATAATAGTCTGTGACATAATTTAATTGAGCTATCTCCTGCCCCTGCTCTAGAACGGTGACCACTATCCCTGCTTGGATGACTTGGAGGGCCTGGTGGCTATAGGCCGTGACCTACCTGTAGGTTTGGAGGAGCTGAGACAGCTAGAGCTTCAGGTACTGACAGCACACTCCTGGAGGGAGAAAGCCTCCAAGACCTTCCTCAAAAAGAATTCATGCTACACCCTGCTGGAGGTAAGGCCTAAAATCATAATGCACAGCCTCTTGTGCCCCTAGCGTGGCTATTGTGAGAATGTGGGGAATTGGGGCACCCAGAGAGGGTTGGGGAGGGGCATCTTGGACATACTCCCCCTGTCTACTGCTTCAGGTGCTCTGCCCGTGTGTAAATGCTGGCTCAGACAGCAGCAAGCGTAGCCGGTGGATAGGGAAGGAGTTGGGCTTGTACAGATCTGACACAGAGCTGCTAGGACTGACTGCACAGGACCTCAGAGACCCAGGCTCTCTGGTAAGGACCTTGGGCATATGCGGGGAGAAGAGTCTGATTATGATAAGAATATCTCAATTGGGTAACCATAGGGAGACACTTGCCTCTGTAAGCCTCATTTTTCTTGGTTTGTGAGTTAGATGGTAAAGGCACTGGAAAAGGGAATGGAATAGCCTGCTGACCTCCTCTTCCTCTGTCCTGGGCTTGCCAGATTGTAGCCTTCAAGGAAGGGGAACAGAAGGAGAAGGAGGGTATCCTACACCTGCGTCGCACCAACTCTGCCAAGTCCCGTCCACTAGCATCATCGACCACTTCTGCAACCTCCATCTGTGTGTGTGGGCAGGTGCCAGCTGGGGTGGGAACTCTTCAGTGTGACCTGTGTCAGGATTGGTTCCATGGGCAATGTGTGTCAGTACCCCGCCTCCTCAGCTCTTCAAGGCCCAGTCCTACGTCATCACCACTGCTGGCCTGGTGGGAGTGGGACACCAAATTCTTATGTCCACTGTGCATGCGTTCACGGCGCCCACGTCTGGAGACCATCTTGGCATTGCTGGTAGCCTTGCAGAGACTGCCAGTACGGCTGCCTGAGGGTGAGGCCCTGCAGTGTCTCACAGAGAGGGCCATTGTCTGGCAAGGTCGTGCCAGGCAGGCTCTGGCCTCTGAGGATGTGACTGCTCTGTTGGGACAGCTGGGTGAACTTCGCCAGCAGCTGCAGAGTGAACCCAGGGGCAAGGAGGCACCTGCCTACCCTTCAGCCCCTGCCTCTCACCTACTCAGAGAAGGCAGTGGCAAGGATATGCATAAGGTTAGCTGCTCTGCCCAGCTCTTACTCTTAAATTTCTGTGTCCTAGCCCTACCCCTATTTAGGCTCTAGCCTGTGTTTATTCTTTAATTTTTAGTCTCTCTTGGTCTAGTCTACCTGTCCCATTTTCTGTCCTGTCCAGATACCTCACTGCTCCGTGCTATCAGTGTATATCTCACTCCTTCAGGAGGGAAAGGGTCACAATTTGAAGTTGGGGCAAGAAAAATACTATCTGGTTTTTCTGTTACCTATTACCCTACCCATTTTTACTTTCCTTAGCAGGTCCCAGGGTTGCTGCCAAATGTGGATGGTGTGACTAGTCATGAGAAGGTAGCCCCTCTGCAGAGATCAGGTAAGATACATAGGTCTAGATTTATGTATGCTGTTGAGTGGATCCCACCAAGATGACCCATTTGGTCCTTGGTTCTGTCAAAATGTTGGGGATAAGACTAGGCTTCTAACTCAGCCTGTCCCTAAAACTTCACAGACCTGGAGGTACTGTCCTCACTGTTACCACACTTGACTGGCCCTGTATTGGATCTGCCTGAGGCAACCCGGGCCCCCCTCGAAGAGCTCATGTTGGAGGGGGATCTGCTTGAGGTGACTCTAGATGAGAACCATAGCATCTGGCAGTTGCTACAGGCTGGACAGCCTCCAGACCTGGAGCGGATCCATACACTTATGGAGGTGAGGAAAAGTGTCATGGGCGGGGCCAGATGGTCAGGCCAGGCAGTCAGGGAGCCCACGCCTGACCACTGGGCTACAAGTGGTTTGTGCTTGCCTGTGTGTCATTGTAGCTGGAGAAGCATGAACATAAAGGAAATCGGACTAGAAGCCGGACATTGGAGAAACGACGGCGACAGCAGCAGCAGCAAACAGATCTGGGTAGGCAAAGTAAGGATCTTGTTCAAGAAGAGCTGCAGTCAAAAAAGGCTCGGAGCTCAGGGATTAAGCTTGAGGAGGGCCAAGAAGAACAGTTTGAGGAAGAAACAGATAGTGAAAATATATTCCTGACATCTCCTACAGACCATAGCCCCAACTTGAAAGGGAACCAAAATAGCTTGCAACAGAAAGATTCTGGTCCTACAGCCCCTTTACCTTCTTTAACCCCTTTTCTATACCAGTCCTACCCTCAGCAGGAAGAGTTGTGACAACAAACAGAAAAAGGCTTTTTTAATTTGCTGCCTTTTGAACCTTCCTAGTTCCTGGACTTCGTTTCCTATATAGAATTTGTCAATTCAGAGTTTTGATATCTTGTCTTAAAGACAACGTTTTATTAAGCTCAGTTCCTAAGGCCCTGTGTGCCCCTTCCCAGAAGTTTCTTGCCTGCAGCATGACTGGGACTAGAAAGGAGTGCGTGATTTCCCAACCCAGTTTAATTCTAGACTTGGGCAAATAAAATTTGAGAAAGGCATATATACCTCTTTGTTTCTTTTTTTTTCCTCCATATTTTTCTTGTATTGCTCTTTTTTCTTCTTCTATTTTTAAAATACTTTGGTGCTTCAGGGCTTTTTCTGCCTTTATTCTACCTCCTTTTCTTTTCTCACCTTGTTTCACATTGTAAGAAAAGACATTGTATTGTGTAATTACTTGTTAGTGTCAAAAAGAATACAGCAAAAGAAGTAGTTCTTGGTTCAAGCTGTTATTATGTATTTTAATTTGATTCCCTTTGTTAAAAATAAAACAGCAACTGGTATGTTCTAAACCTGTGGATCTGTGTTCTTTGAGTATAACAATTAAGGACTGTAAGTGGTACACTTAAAAACCTAGTTTTAAATTTCTATAATTCTTTATTGGTGGACATGTGAAGAGTTGATTTATATAACATATGAGACTTAGGTCAAGGGTCATGTACCCTTTATGGATTCCAATGTTCCAGCAGCGTTGGACAGTTACTCTTCCTCCATTGAATCATTTTGTTACTCCTTTGTTGAAAATCGATTGCCTGTACTTCTGTGCACCTGTAATACTCCGTTCATTATTGATTTATCAGTCTGCGTCTTTGGCAAGACTCCATTGTCTTGATTAATATAACTTTCAGTTAGTCTTTCAGTAAGGTAGAGTTGATTCCTCCTACTGTACACTGTTTCATAAAGTTTAGCTAATCTGCTACCAAACCTATATGCAGTTGGCTTTGCCTCATGAATTTAATGGAGCTGAACTTTAGAAGTATATTATGCCTCTTAGTTTTCCTTTTTTTCAGATGATAAATATGACATCTAAAACATTTATTCTTAAAAGTTTAGTACAATATGTAAATACGTAAAGCATGAGCAGCACAACACTTTGTTCATATTTATATTCTTGTGTGTGTCAGTGATCCAATCCATACACTCTATTTTTCTTAATCTCTATCAGTAATCAGATTCTGTGGTTATGGTTTGAATGTCTTAATCAATGCTTTTACTTCGGTTCCTGCTTCCCCAGCCAGTGTAGACCTATATCTCTTTATAAAATTCCATACATATGATTGTTGCCACCCTCCTTATTGTCTTCTGTTTTATTTCCTGTTGGTCTTTTCCACTCTGTCAGTTATCCTCAGACATAGCTTTGTTACTTGCAAATCTACCAATATTCTGCTACCGCAATTTCAGTTTCATTACCAGTTACAAAAACAGTGATATCTTAATGTAACATCAGGATCAGATTAAATAAATGTGATGTCTTGATATTTCATATATATCTAATAAGCATTTTCTGAACTTTAATGGGTATTGGTGTCCCACACAGATGTGTTAGGTTTATGATTCTCAGTGTGCACTGTGAAATTCTGCACTAATTCTCAAAGGGAATGTCTTGCCTGTGTATTTTTTTTGTCAGAGCTTATATTTGCACTTCACCATTTGGAAATCACTGTGTAATGGAAAATACTGCTACCCTAGTGAAAGAATTGAGATCGTCTGCATACAATAATCTTACTAAGTGCTCAGCGACAAAGTACTTTCCTCCTTTCCAGTAAGGGGGCAACACGAAGTCAGATTTACCCTGTGATTATAGTTGAATTAAGAAACATCAAATCTGTACCAGAAAGTTAATTTCCAAAGCCATTTAGTATGCTGCAATAGTGATTAAGGGTAATTCTTCCCTTTCTGGAAAATTTTAATCTTGATTTGGACTAAAAAAAAAAATTGCAGTATAACTTTACTAAGCCTTCAAAGTGCTGTGTGATATGGCTACTAGGCTATTCAGTTTCTATTTCTGATGACAAAAATTCATGGAAGTGATGATGTTTATGTTTGTGTTCATCAGAGTGAGTAAAGTTCATTGACACCAATACCAATAGCAATACAGGATAGACACAGAAATACACCTTATATTTTCAAGAGGATTGTTTATTTGGCTTATGTGTTCCACACATTTTTACCACCACCACTTGTAATACTCTTGGCAAATTCTGTGTTCGGAATCAGTGAATTTTCTCAACTTCTGTGAAAATACTTGTACCAGCAATTGTCCCATATAGGCTATTAATAAAGGTCCATCCTTTACTTGCTTCCAACTTGACACTGTTTTCAGAAAGAAAAAAAACAAAGGCAGTAGCAGTACTGTCTGCCACCTTAGCAGTCAGAGAAGTAGACTTCAAATAATTATGTGTGTGCATAACTCTTTATTCTCTCCAACAGGTTAATTAAGTTTACTTTCTCTGGATACAGTTCTTCAAGCTGCTCTTGTCATATATGATTTAGTTAACCCAGTGTGTATAAGTGGCTTTCCTTATTTGGATGTCAGTGACTCATCCATTGGAGACCTACTTTGATTGCATACTGACACTTATTTTTTTGAAGAAATGCTGCTAAAATGAGTCTCTCAGTTTTGAATTTTCTACTTGTTCTGGCTGTTGTTTTCCTATGGGGTTGGATATAATGAGTGCTTAATCTAGTAACACCAATACCTACTGTGTTCTTTAACAGCTGTCATGTTACCACATAATAAACATAACTTTTTGCCATGTAATTCAGTAACACATGCAGATCTGTAAACCATGCCTGACATTCATCATCCACTCTTCTGTTTGTGATGGCTTCCCAGTAGTGATAAATAAAAAATGAAGTCCTGTAGCAATACACATGAAACAGTATCTTATTTATAACTGACCTACTGTGGTTTGTAGTGTGCCAATCAACATAGCAAAGGAATAGCTGCAAGCTGTCTGTTTTTAGCTCTCCACGTGTGAATGAATGGGTTTGCCCTGGACAGGTTGTGTGTTTTGTTTTGTTTTTTTTTTAAGTGCTAATTTTTTATTTTGAGAGAGGGAGAGTGAGCAGGTAGGGACAGAGTTCGAGAAACAGAATCTTAAACAGGTTCCATGCTTAGCACAGAGCCCGAAGTGGGGCTCCATCCGACAGCCCTGAGATCATGACATGAGCTGAAATCAAGAGTCAACTGACTGAGCTAACCAGGTGTCACAACAGTTGCTTCTTGAACATCCGTGGGTTTTTTTGTTTGTTTCTCTTTCTGCCTTAAATATTGCCTCTTTCTCCTTCTCATTATATACACATAATAAAATCCCAGCTCTGCCTCTCCATTCTCTGGCCCTTATCACACTAGCTTCTTTTTTGTCCATCACAACCCTGACAACTCTTGTTTGCTTATCTTCACAAGCAGCTGCTTCATAAGGAAACCCCTCTGTCTGGGGTTTCCACCCCAGCTCTTAACCATTCTGGGTTGCCTCCGTCACCTCTAAGATCACACTGTTACATAAATGAGCCAAAGATGACTGGCTCACTCAGTTAAGCATCCAACTCTTAATTTTGGTTCAGATCATGATCTGACGGCTTGTGAGTTTCAGCCCCACATTGGGCTCTGGGCTGATAGCACTGAACCTGCTTGGGATTCTCTCTCTCCCTCCCTCCCTCTCTCTCTCTCTCTCTCTCTCTCTCTCTCTCTCTCTCTCTCTCTCTCTCTCTCTTTCTCTCCCCTTCTCCTGCTTGTATGCACATGCTTGCTCGCTCGCTCTCTGTCTCTCTCTCTGAAAATAAACTTAAAAACTTAAAAGTTCTCTCTCTCTCTCTCGAAGTAAATTTAAAAACATAAAATTTGTTTTAAAAAAATACCCCAAACAAGCAGAATTTAGTCATTTAGATTTTCCTAGTTTGCAAATACTGAAAATCTTCCCTCAGCATGTGCTGGGTGATGAAATAGAAACTACTACCGTTTGGAGCTCTCTTGACTCAGAATTTCTAGAGTTGCTGAACAACATTTCTAAGTGTGCTTCCTATGGAGTTTCCTTACCCAACTCAGCATCTGCCTTAATTTTCATGCACGAGGGCGTTCCTCTCTCAAAAAACCCCTCCAAGCATCACCCAGTAAAGTGTGTTGTATGTTACTGCTTCTTAATAGTCTTATTTATTACTTTGACTAACCTCTAAATCCCACTGCAACACAACCACCAGTCAGTGTTAACCTCCATAAAGGCTTTGACTATTCCCATGTTTCCCTGATTCCACTCTGACAGATGAAACTGTGTCTCCTCCACTGCCATGATAACCGTTCCACAAACATGCCAATATTGGTTTTCCTTATTTGTCTCTGTTCATTTTTCAGTGAAGACTGAGATCAGAGCTCAAATGTGGGTTCATGCCAAACTCAAGTTTTTAGGCATTCAACGTGTTTCGTTTGGTGTTTTGTGTTGTTTTGCTTTTCCCGGTGCAAGCTGTTGCTTTTTAGCCATTTAGATTTTTGACTTTTCTCATATAGTCCCATCTCTGCCTCTGCATCCTCTAACACATACCTTAAACCTCACCAGCCGTTTGTTGGCTGTTGATAAGGTAGAGCCGCTTTATAAGACCTGACACTGCTCTTTCCTCTCCAGACTTGGCTGCTGAGTGAGTTCACTGAAACAGCTGTCTCCCGTCTCCTTAGATGCTGGTCCTCCCCCTTGCCCTTGCCCACCACCCCTTCCAGATTGTGGCCCTTTTGCTGCAAAGACTAGAAAGCAATGAGCAGATTAAGGAAGCTTTTCGACCAAGCAACATACTCTTCACCAGAGGGTGTAACAACTCCATTTTTCCCACTAGCAGAGACCTTCAAGTAAAGTCATGATGGTTTGGTTATCACTGGCAATTCTGAAGAAGGGCAGCAGACAAGGGTTGGTGCCCTGCTGGTGCACCACCTGCCTCATGTAGGTGGGTCAAATTAGGGTAGAAAAAGAAAGGTGGGGTAGTGGGTGGACCTTCACCTGTCAGAGTACTCTTGTCCCTGGCACAGGCAGCTAGCCACTATTCTAAGGCTGGCTTGCTGCCTGCCTTCCCATAGCCAAAGATAGTAGACGCAGTGGTAATGGCGTAGAAGGAGCAGGGCAAGAGTCTGTTTCACAGGGAGTACCATGCTCTGGTTCCTGCCCTCCAACCCTGCCCACCAAGATCCCAACAAGTCAAAATCCTTGCCTCCCTAAAATACTTGCAGGAGGCAGCATTGTTAAGTCTTTATGTCTGAATGCAGTCCAAGCACAAACTTTCTTCAATGGGGAGCTGTTTTCTTCGTCATAGTCTCTACCAGCAGTTCACTTCTTTTCCACCTGCCTGGAAGAGTCTAACTCTTGGTTTGGTGAGGTTAGGTGGTCTGGGTGGTGCCAGGAACAGCATCAGGACTGGTAAGCTGTCCTTTGGGCACAGTGATGGCTCCCGGAATGCATTGAGCAGAGGTCTGGAAGGAGATGTGAGCCTGGGCCTTGAGTTGGGAAAGGCTCCAATGGCTCTGTGCCTGAAGCCCTAACACCTAGGGCAGTAGGCTTTGACGATTTCTGAAACCATGGTATTTCCATAGCCAAGCCCAGCCATACCTGTCGAGTACAGGGAGAGGAGACCAGTTGCTGGAATAAAGGATGGCAGATACCTCTTGTCACTGGAATGGGTAGCAGGGTGCTAGGTCTGACTCACTGCATACTTGCATGCCACTCACTGCATACTTGCATGCCTAGCACCCAGTGCTAGGTCTGACTCACTGCATACTTGCATGCCACCTGCATACCTCTGGTGAGAAGGAAGCAAGGCAAGACAAAGAGGAGAGCCTGCCAGACTCTCCAGGACATTGGGGGAAGGGGATTGAGTCAGTGTGATGTTCTGGCCTGGTCAGTTGGGTGGGATCCAGAGGTGGTGACTAAAGGGTCAGGCTAGAAAGGTTCTCGCACATCCTGCAGTTTGTGTTGGTGTAAAGTACACTGGTGGGGTACAGTGGCCTGGGAAACCTCAGGACAAAGTTGCCTTCAGCTGGGTGTGGCATGCCTTGGCATCATGGGTCCTTGAGACACTAAAGGGAACTGTGGATGCTTGTGGCCTTAAAACCTTGAATGTATCCTAGCACTTGTGTCTTCTGATCTCCTAAACCAAATAGGATTGGAACACCTAGAACTTCTGGGTGCTTAAGATTTTGCTTCCTCCCTGCCAGCAGAATGTGGCTCCTCTCAAACTTTCTTGTTCCATTTCCCACTCCCACCATCCTCCTGAGGTGTTCAAGACTCCTAGTGTACAAGCAGGGGCTCTTTAGTCCTTGCCATTTGCCTGCACACCAGTTCCTCTCAACTCACAAAAGTGATCATGCTGTTAAAGTCACACTAAACAGCTGTTATCTGAAACTTCCCTGGTGTAGTCTTATCTCCACAAACTTGGAATGCCTTCCCAATAAATGACTTCCATCCCCATCACAGGCAAGAGTCCCCAGGAATAACTGTCCTCTTGCTTCTGGATCCCCATCATACAAACTGTGGGTGCACTCAAGTTCCCAGGAAATTAAATGGACCCCGTGCCCATGGCATCTTTATCATGAGGGCTCTCAGGAAAGAACAGGTACTTTCACTAAGTACAAGCTTCCCCATGCAGAGAAAGAAAACAAAACAAAGCAAAACATACACACATCCCAGGAGATATTTATTCTTCCCATACCAGGTCAGCAAGAACTGTATTTGAAAAGGCTTCAAGAGAGCTCTGTTGCCATCATGTTCTGTCTGAGCCCAAATGACAACTACTTCTGACTTGGGAACCAGACTGCCTTGCAATCTACATCAGAAGCTATCTTCATTTTGCGGTAGGGAATAGAGCCATGTCTTGGTCTAGGTGGATGGTAGGGATGGGGGTAGAGGAGGGACGTTTTGAGAATGAGCAGCAGGTGCTAGGTTAATGCCTCATGTCTCTCAGTGAAGGTCCAGATTGCAGTCAGGCAGGAAGGGAGAGAGAATGAGACTGAATGTGCTGGTAAGTAAAAGAAGTTCCCATAAATGCCTCTAGATACACATTCTTGAGCTTGCCAGATCTCATGGAATCTTGGAAGCCAAGTTGGAGAGGTCTTGGAGAGTTTTGGGCTGGTAGAGGGACTGCAACTAGGATCCTCTATTCTTTACTGTAGGACAAAGAGCAGGGCACAGCTTTGACTGCTCCTCATTCTGCTTGCATTCCTGCCCCACTGACAACAGAGGGCAGTAGGACCAAGTTTGGAGGAAATAATGCTTAGCTCTGCCACCACAGAGGCTGCTGGCTTGATGGATGATCAGTGCTGTGGTCTGAGCGCTGTACAACTGGAATTGGAGGCAGAGAGCCTGCAGCATAGTTCCTGGAGTCACATTTACTTGAGGCACCCAGCCAGAGAAGCCAACCACTACTAATTTTTTTTTTTTTTTTTTTCTGATCTCAGAAGCTAAGCTACTTCTATTTAGTACTTGAGAGACAGTTTGACTATTAAGGTGACTACTGTATAGTATTGCCATTCACCAGCCACCAGCCAACCATCTTTTATTGTTTATTTATTGTTGAGGGCACACTCAACATCTCTTGTCCCTTTCCTTAGGCACCACAGTTGTTATCTCTGCCCAACTGCAGTATACGTAGGCAGCATGGTTCTAGCCTTCCTTTGCAACCCCAACATCCTCCACAACCCCAACTATGTATGAGTACAAACATTCCTACAAATATTCCCAGGCATATTCTTGCATCCTAACTTGTGCCAGTTCACATGCATACCTCAACTATCAAAACCACAGACTGCCCATCCCAGCCTCCACAATGTAGTCTTTTTCTCCCACGTGGTTTTTTTTTTTTTTTTCCCTCCAAGAATGACTTTCCTTTCACCCCACAGAGAAGCTGCCATGCCAACAATTGCCACTTCATGCCTGTGCACCATAATACACACTGCATGCACACTCTACTCTCAAGGAAAACAGGCAGACAGGCCTGATTGGTTCCTCAGGAAATGAAAATGTACTTTCATGAAGTTGGGCACTTCACACAGAAAGGAAAAACAAGGGTGCCTGGGTGGTTCAGTCAGCTTAGTGTCCAACTTGGGCTCAGGTCACAATTTCACTGTTGGTGGGTTCCAGCCCTTCGACAGGCTCTGTGCTGACAGCTCAGAGCCTGGAGCCTGCTTCAGATTCTCTGTCTCCCTCTCTCTCTGCCCTTCCCCCATTCGCACACATGCACTCTCTCTCAAAATGAAGTAAATAAAAAAATTAAATAAATAGCATTTTAAAAATCTTGAGAGACAGACAGAGACAGAGACAGAGATAGAGAGAGAAAACCAAACAAATGAACACTTCCCAGGAGGCAATAGGTCCTGCACAGGACTCAGGTCCGATGGAAGGAGAGAACACTTGACCATACCACCTTTTGTTTTCCTGTGATTCCTTGGATGACTGTCAGCCCAAGGAAGTGATCTCTTGTGGTGCAATGCAAGTACATCCATCCTCAGATGTGGCAGTGGGATTTGAAGTTCAGCTGAAACTATTTATCTAAAATCCTCTTTTCTACCTATGGACAACCACAAAGCAGGGTTTTAACACAGTGCCTGTGTGGGAGTGGTTTCCAGCAAAGCCTACTGATGTCGTTTGGAAGATGTCAGCTCACAGTTGTAGGGAATGTTAGGGAAGAACAAGAGAAGCTCTCAGTGGTTGGTGTGGGCTGTGCAAGGTGTCTAGAGAAGGTGTCTGGGCTGCATGTGTCCTGAGCTCAGGTATTTGGATTCTTGGCCAGATCTCACAGAATCTACCTAAAGGTGGATTCTACCTAAAGGTGGAAACCTGAGCTGGGCAAGCCAGGTTAGAGACCTGGGTTAAGAGACCTCCAGGATTCTAGGGAGGAGGGTGATGGAAGTCTATGGTCCTCCATGTGCATCACTACCCAGGTGGCTGCCTGGCTGGCTGGCTGTCTTTCTGCCGCTGCTACAACCCAGGCTGTTGCTGGTGGGAAGCAGACTGAGGAGTTGCAGAATGCCAGGAACAGGCTGCTGGGGTACATAGTGCAATGCTATGGCAAGGCAGACACATCAGGTCTGAAAGAGGACATTTCTCAGGGAGCATCTGGGCTGGCATGGAGAGCCTGGAGGTGGCAGGCAGAAGTCATAGGTGGGTTTGGGCCACTGGCTTTAGCAGTGGGATTGCCAGAAGCTAATATCCCAGCTGCACGGTGCAGGCTCTAAAGGTTTCCCACCGGGGTTCCTGGTAGCTATGGCTGTAACACTGTGAACGCTTCTGATATCAGAAGCAAAGCAATGGAGATCTTTGTTAGTACTTGCATGGGAGACAAACTAGGAATTTTAGATGCTTAGGGTGTTTTTCTCTCTGCTAGTTAGCTGTCTCTCTCTTCATGGTCACTGCAGGTGCCCTGCTGGAGTCTTTGAAAGTTCCCCATTGTCTATAACTACTGACTCCCAAGCTGAGATCAAAAGAAACATGATGGTGACACCCCTGAAGAATAAATTATCCCAAGATAAACCTGGGATTACTTCTGTAGCACCATTTTTTACTGGAAAACATTTAGGGATTGCATGGCTGTTACATCACAAGACACATGGATGTGTTATGGAACACAAGGATATTTGCATGCAATTTAAGGATGAGACACTGGCTTTCAGTGAAATTCTCATGTAATTCTGTTGTATCATGTTGAAAAAAAATGGAGTAGTTATAAAAAAAACACAGCAATGGTGACTTATATTTACCCATATACTTACTTTTCACAGTACTATTTGACCACCTGGCTTCAAATTTGTCTTGTGTTTTTATTTCAGCATGAAGCCCTACCTTTACCACTTATTATATGGCACGGTACTAACAGTATTTTATTAGCAAATCTCTTGAGCACTGCTCCCATTTTTTTTTTAATTTAAATTCAAGTTAGTTCACATGCAGCGTAGTCTTGGTTTCAAGAGTAGAAACCAGTGATTCATCTCTTACATATGACACACAGTGCCCATCCCAACAAGTGCCCTCCTTCCTTAATACCTGTCACCTATTTAGGACATCCCCCCACCTACCTCCCCTCCAGCAACCCTCAGTTCGTTCTCTGTAATTCTACTGGATATAAAAGTCTTTTCTTTTTCAATTTTTAATTTAAATTTTAGTTGGTTAACATACAGAACAATGTTGGTTTCAGTAGTAGAATTCAGTGATTTATCACTTACATCCAACACCCAGTGCTCATCCCAACAAGTGCCCTCCTTAATGGTCATCACCAGTCGAGTTCATCCTCCATCAGCCTTCGGTGGGTTCTCTATCATTAAGAGTCTCTCCTGGGTTGCTTCCCACGCCCCTCTCTTTTTTTTCCTCCCTTCCCCCATGTTCATCTATTTTGTTTCCTAACTTCTGTGTATGAGTGAAATTATATCATATTTGTCTTTCTCTGATTCACTTATTTTTCTTAGCATAATATACTCCAGCCCCAGCCACATCATTGCAAATGACAAGATTTCATTCTTTTTGATGGGTTAATAATATTCCTCCGTATATAGATAAAACATCTTCTTTATCCACTTATCAGTCAATGGATATTTGGGCTCTTGACATAGTTTGGCTATTGTTGATAGTGCTGCTATGAACATTGGGTGCATGTACCCCTTAGAGTCTATATTTCTGTATACTTTGGGTAAATATGTAGTAGTAGTGCAATTGCTAGATCATAAGGTAGTTCTATTTTTAGTTTTTTGAGGAACATCCATACTGTTCTTAGAGTATCTACACCAGTTTGCACTCCCACCAAGCAGTGCAGACTGCTCCCCTTTCTCCACATCCTCATCAACATCTTTTGTTTCCTGATATGTTAATTTTAGCCATTCTGACAGGTGTGAGGTAGTATCTCATCTTAGTTTTGATTTTTATTTCCCTGATGATGAGTGATGTAGAGCGTTTTATCATGTGCCTGTTAGCCATCTGGATGTCTTCTTGGGAACAAAATAACTATTCATGTCTTCTGCCCATTTCTTAACTGGGTTATTTGCTTTTTGGGTGTTGAGTTTGAGAAGTTCTTTACAGATTTTGGATACCAACCATTTATCCAATATGTCATTTGCAAATAGCTTCTTCCATTCTGTAGGCTGCCTTTTACTGTTGTTGATGGTTTCCTTTGCAGTGCAGAAGGCTTTTATCTTGATAAAGTCCCAATAGTTCAGGTTTGTTTTTGTTTACCTTGCCTCAGGAGATGTGACTAGTAAGAAGTTGCTGTGGCTAAGGTCAAAGAGGTTGCTACCTGCTTTCTCCTCTAGGATTTTGATGGTTTCCTGTCTCACAGTTAGGTCTTTCGTCCATTTTGAATTTATTTTTGTGTAGGTGTAAGAAAGGGGTGCAGGTTCAATCTTCTGCATGTCACTGTCCGGTTTTCCCAGCATTATTTGTGAAAGATACTGTCCTTTTTTCCATTGGGTACTCTTCCCTGCTTTGTTGAAGATTAGTTGGCCATATTGATGTGAGTCCAATACTAGGTTTTCTGTTCTGTTCCACTGATCTACATAGATCTGTGTTTGTGCCAGTACCATACTGTCTGCATGATTAACAGCTTTGCAATACAGCTTGAAATCTGGAATTGTGATGCCTCCACCTTTGTTTTTCTTTTTAAGGTTTGCTTTGTCTATTCAGGGTCTTGTGTGGTTCCATGCCAATTTTAGGATTGTTTGTTTTAGCTCTGTGAAGAATGCTGGTGGTTTATTGATAGGGATTCTACACTACATGTGTAGATTACTTTGGGAAGTGTAGATATTTTAACAATACTTATTCTTCTAATTCATGAACATGGAATGCTTTTCCTTTTTTTTTTTTTTTTTTTTTTTTTTTTTTTTTTTTTTTTTTTTTGGTATCCTCTTCAATTTCTTTTATAGAAGTGTTTGAGAGTTTCTAGAGTACAGATCTTTAACCTCTTTGGTTAGGTTTATTGCTAGGTACCTTATTGTTGGTGGAATTGCAAATGGGATCAATTTCTTCATTTAATTTCATGCTGCTGCTTTATTTGTGTATAGAAATGAAACAGATTTCTTCACACTGATCTTATGACCTGCAACTTTGCTGAATTCATGTATCAGCTCTAACAATTTAGTGGTGGAGTCTTTAAGGTTTTCTACATCGTGTATCATGTAGTCTGTGAATAGTGGATGTCTGTCTTCTTTCTTGCCCATCTGGATGTCTTTTATTTATTTTTGTGGTGTGGCTGCTGCAGCTAAGACTTCCAGTACTATGTTAAAGGGTAAGTAATAGTGAGTGTGGACATTCCTGTTTTGTTTCTGACCGTAGACCAAAAGCTCTGTTTTTGTTTTTGTTTTTGTTTTTTTTTTGTTTGTTTGTTTGTTTGTTTAAGGATGATCTTAGCTGTGGGTCTCTCCTATGTGGCTTTTATCATGTTGGAGTGTGTTCCATCTGTCCCTACTTTGTTGAGGGTTTCTATCAACAAAAGATGCAGCATTTTTTTAAATGCTTTTATTACATCTATTGACAGGATCATATGGTTCTCATCCTTTCTTCTTCTTCTTTCTTTTTTATTTTTTTTAAACAACAGAAGTTTATTGTTTCACAGTTCTGAAGGCTAGAAATCCAAGATCAAGGTGCTGTCGGATTTGGTTTCTCCTGTGGCCTCTCTCCTTAGCTTGCAGATGGCCACTTTCCGTGTCCTCACATGGCCTTTTCTCTGCACATCCACCCCTGGTGTCTCTTTGTGGGTCCCGAATTCCTCCTCTTATAAGATCACTAGACAGGTAGGATTAGGGCCCACCTAATGGCCTCATTTTAACTTAATCATCCCTTTAAAGGCTCTGTATTCAAATACAGTCACATCCTGAGGTACTGGGCTTTGAGTTTCAACAGAGGAATCTTGGGAGAGTCACAATACAGCCCATAAGAGGCATCTGAGGAACATCTACTCTGTCTGTCCCAGGCGCCAGAAATATAGAAGGGAAAGACTCAGATCTTGCCCACAAGACTGTCAGTCTTTTGAAAGAGACAGACAATTGTAAAATGCCTTTTCTCCATTTACCTTGGCCTGTGTCTTACACTTAAATTTGCAGTGTTTACAAATTTTTCATCGAATACACATTCAGTACTTTGACCACCTCAGATTCTCATTTCAATCAGCTATGAACTCTCCAGGTCTTTACCAGCTCGGGAAGAGAATTTATTGGAGCCCACTCAGAAATAGGAAAAGGCTAGCCAAGAACCCAGAGAAGCTGGGCCAAACTGAGGGGAAATGAAGTAGCTGAGATTGAAGTGTGTCTGCACATGCCACTTTTCCACCCCATTCTGCCAAATTTTTATTTATTTATTTAGTTGTTAGTTAGTTAGTTAGTTAGTTAGTTAGTTAGTTAGTTAGTTATTTTTATTTATTTATATGAAATTTATTGTCCTATTGGTTTCCATACCACACCTAGTGCTCACCCCAAAAGATGCCCTCCTCAGTGCCCATCACCCACCCTCCCCTCCCTCCCACCCCCCATCAACCCTCAGTTTATTGTCAGTTTTTAAGAGTCTCTTATGATTTGGCTCCCTCCCTCTCTAACCACTTTTTCCCCTTCCCCTCCCCCATAGTCCTCTGTTAAGTTTCTCAGGATCGACATAAGAGTGAAAACATATGGTATCTGTCTTTCTCTGTATGACTTATTTCACTTAGCATAACACTCTCCAGTTCCATCCACATTGCTACAAAAGGCTGCATTTCATTCTTTCTCATTGCCACGTAGTATTCCATTGGGTATATAAACCACAATTTCTTTACCCATTCACCAGTTGATGGACATTTAGGTTCTTTCCATAATTTGGCTATTGTTGAAAGCACTGCTGTAAACATTGGGGTACACGTGCTCCTATGCATCAACACTCCTGTATCCCTTGGGTAAGTTCCTAGCAATGCTATTGCTGGGTCGTAGGGTAGATCTATTTTTAATTCTTTGAGGAACCTCCACACTGTTTTCCAGAGCGGCTGCACCAATTTGCATTCCCACCAACAGTGCAAGAGGGTTCCCGTTTCTCCACATCCTCGCCAGCATCTATAGTCTCCTGATTTGTTCATTTTAGCCACTCTGACTGGCGTGGGGTGGTATCTGAGTGTGGTTTTGATTTGTATTTCCCTGATGAGGAGTGACGTTGACCATCTTTTTCATGTGCCTGCCGGCCATCTGGATTTCTTCTTTAGAGAAGTGCCTATTCATGTTTTCTTCCCGTTTCTTCACTGGCTTATTTGTTTTTCGGGTGTGGAGTTTGGTGGGCTCTTTATAGATTTTGCATACTAGCCCTTTGTCCGATATGTCATTTGCAAATATCTTTTCCCATTCCGTTGGTTGCCTTTTAGTTCTGTTGATTGGTTCCTTTGCAGTGCAGAAGCTTTTTATCTTCATGAGGTCCCGGTAGTTCATTTTTGCTTTTAATTCGCTTGCCTTTGGGGATGTGTCAAGTAAGAAATTGCTGCAGCTGAGGTCAGAGAGGGTTTTTCCTGCTTTCTCTTCTAGGGTTTGGTGTTTTTTCTGTCTCCCAGTCAGGTCCTTTATCCACTTTGAGTTTATTTTTGTGAATGGTGTAAGAAAGTGGTCTAGTTTCATCCTTCTGCATGTTGCTGTCCACTTCTCCCAGCACCATTTGTTAAAGAGACTGTCTTTTTTCCACTGGATATTCTTTCCTGCTTTGTCAAAGATTAGTTGGCCATACTTTTGTGGGTCCAATTCTGGGGTTGCTAGTCTATTCCATTGGTCTGTGTGTCTGTTTTTGTGCCAATACCATGCTGTCTTGATGATTACAGCTTTGTAGTTAGAGGCTAAAGTCTGGGATTGCGATGCCTCCTGCTTTGGTCTTCTTCTTCAATATTACTTTGGCTATTCGGGGTCTTTTGTGGTTCCATACAAATTTTAGGATTGCTTTGTTGTAGCTTCCAGAAGAATGCTGGTGCAATTTTGATTGGGATTGCATTGAATGTGTAGATTGCTTTGGGTAGTATTGACATCTTAACAGCATTTATTCTTCCAAGCCATGAGCACGGAATGTTTTTCCATTTCTTTGTACCTTCTTCGATTTCCTTCATAAGCTTTCTATAGTTTTCAGCATACAGATCTTTTACATCTTTGGTTAGGTTTATTCCTCGGTATTTTACGCTTCTTGGTGCAATTGTGAACGGGATCGGTTTCTTTATTTGTCTTTCTGTTGCTTCATTATTAGTGTATAAGAATGCAACTGATTTCTGTACATTGATTTTGTATCCTGCGACTGTGCTGAATTCATGTATCAGTTCTAGCAGATGTTTGGTGGAGTCTGTCAGGTTTTCCATGTATAATATCACGTCATCTGCAAAAAGTGAAAGCTTGACTTCATCTTTGCCACTTTTGATGCCTTTGGTTTCCTTTTGTTGTCTGATTGCTGATGGTAGCACTTCCAACACTATGTTAAACAACAGCGGTGAGCGTGGACATCCCTGTTGTGTTCCTGGTTTCAGGGGGAAAGCTCTCAGTTTTTCCCCATTGAGGGAAGCCCATCAGCTGTGGGCTTTTCATAAATGGCTTTTATGATGTTTACGTATGTTCCTTCTATCCCGACTTTCTCGAGGTTTTTTGTTAAGAAAGGATGCTGAATTTTGTCAAATGCTTTTTCTGCATCGATTGACAGGATCATATGGTTCTTATCTTTTCTTTTATTAATGTGATGTATCACATTGATTGATTTGCGAATGCTGAGCCAGCCCTGTGGCCCAGGAATGATTCCCACGTGATCATGGTGAATAATTCTTTTTATATGCTGTTGAATTCGATTTGCTAGTATCTTGTTGAGAATTTTTGGCATCCATATTCACCAGGGATATTGGCCTGTAGTACTCTTTGTTTGCTGCGTCTCTGTCTGGTTTAGGAATGAAAGTAACGCCGGCTTCATAGAATGAGCCTGGAAGTTTTCCTTCCCTTTCTATTTTTTGGAACAGCTTGAGAAGGATAGGTATTATCTCTGCTTTAAACGTCTGGTAGAATTCCCCTGGGAAGCCATCTGGTCCAGGACTCTTATTTGTTGGGAGATTTTTGATAACTGATTCCATTTCTTTGCTGGTTATGGGTCTGTTCAAGTTTTCTATTTCTTCCCGACTGAGTTTTGGGTGTGTGTGGGTGCTTACGAATTTTTCCATTTCTTCCAGGTTGTCCAGTTTGTTGGCATATAATTTTTCATTAGTATTCTCTGATAATTGCTTGTATTTCTGAGGGATTGGTTGTAATAATTCCATTTTCATTCATGATTTTATCTATTTGGGTCATCTCCCTTTTCTTTTTGAGAACCCTGGCTAGAGGTTTATCAATTTTGTTTATTGTTTCAAAAAACCAACTCTTGGTTGCATTGATCTGCTCTACACGTTTTGGTTTTTTGTTTGTTTGTTTGTTTGTTTTTGTTTTTTTAGATTCTATATTGTTTATTTTTGCTCTGATCTTTGTTATTTCTCTTCTTCTGCTGGGTCTGGGCTGTCTTTGCTGTTCTGCTTCTATTTCCTTTAGGTGTGCTGTTAGATTTTGTATTTGGGATTTTTCCTGTTTCTTGAGATAGGCCTGGATTGCAATGCATTTTCCTCTCAGGACTGCGTTCGCTGCATCCCAAAGCATTTGGATTGCTGTATTTTCATTTTAATTTGTTTCCATATATTTTTAAATGTCTTCTCTAATTGCCCGGTTGACCCATTGATTCTTTAGTAGGGCGTTCTTTAACCTCCATGCTTTTGGAGGTTTTCCAGACTTTCTCCTGTGGTTGATGTCAAGTTTCATAGCACTGTGGTCTGAAAGTCTGCATGGTATGGTCTTCATTCTTTTATTCTTATGAAGGGCTGTTTTGTGACCCAGTGTGTGATATCTTGAAGAATGTTCCATGTGCACTTGAGAAGAAAGTGTGTTCTGTTGCTCTGGGATGCAGAGTTCTAACTCTATCTGTCAAGTCCATCTGATCGAATGTATCATTCAGGGCCCTTGTTTCTTTATTGATGCTGTGTCCGGATGATCTATCCATTGTTGCCAGCTGGGTATTAAAGTCCCCTGCCATTACCACATTCTTATCAATAAGGTTGCTCATGTTTGTGAGTAATTGTTTTATACATTTGGGGGCTCCCATATTTGGCGCACAGACATTTATAATTGTTAGCTCTTCCTGATGGATAGGCCCTGTAATTATTATATAATGCCCTTCTTCATCTCTTGTTACAGCCTTTAATGTAACGTCTAGTTTGCCTGATATAAGTATGGCTACTCCAGCTTTCTTTTGACTTCCAGTGGCATGACAGATAGCTCTTCATCACCTCACTTTCAATCTGGAGGTGTCCTCAGGTCTAAAATGAGTCTCTTGTAGACAGTAAATAGGTGGGTCTTGTTTTTTTATCCATTCTGATACCCTATGTCTTCTGGTTGGAGCTTTTAGTCCATTTATATTCAGTGTTATTACGGAAAGATATGGGTTTAGAGTCACTGTGATGTCTGTAGGTTTCATGCTTGTAGTGAGGTCTCTGGTACTTTGTGGTCTTGAAACATTTCACTCACAGAATCCCCCTTAGGATCTCTTGTAGGGCTGGTTTAGTGGTGATGAATGCCTTCAGTTTTTGTTTGTTTGGGAAGACCTTTATCTCTCCTTCTATTCTGAATGATAGACTTGCTGGATAAAGGATTCTCAGCTGCATAGTTTTTTCTGTTCATCACATTGAAGATTTCCTGCCTTTCCTTTCTGGCCTGCCAAGTTTCAGTAGATAGGTCTGCCACTAGTCTTATAGGTCTCCGTTTGTAAGTTAGAACCTGTTTGTCCCTAGCTGCTTTCAGAATTTTCTCTTTATCCTTGGATTTTGCCAGTTTCACTATGATCTGTTGTGCAGAAGATCGGTTCTAGTCAACGTCTGAAGGGAATTCTCTGTGCCTCTTGGATTTCAATGCCTTTTTCCTTCCCCAGATCAGGGTAGTTCTCAGCTACGATTTGTTCAAGTACACTTTCAGCCCTTGTGTCTCTCTTTTCTTCTTCTGGAATTCCTATGATACGGATATTGTTCCGTTTGATTGCATCACTTAGTTCTCTAATTCTCCCCCTCATACTCCTGGATTTTTTTTTATCTCTCTTTTTCTCAGCTTCCTCTTTTTCCACAATTTTATCTTCTAATTCATGTCTTCTCTCCTCCGCGTCTTCAATCCGAGCTGTGGTCACTTCTATTTTATTTTGCACCTCATTTATAGCATTTTTTTTTAGCTCCTGATGACTGTTTCTTAGTCCCTTGATCTCTGTAGCAGTAGATTCTCTGCTGTCCTCTATGCTTTTTTCAGGCCCAGAGATTAATTTTCTGACTGTTATTCTAAATTCTTGTTCCGTTATATTGCTTAAATTGTTTTTGATCAATTCGTTAGCTGTCGCTACTTCCTGGAGTTTCTTTTGAGGAGACTTCTTCTGTTTCGTCATTTTGGGTAGTGGCTCCTGCAGTGGCTCCCAACTGCAGGGCACTTCCCCTGTGCTGTCAGGAGTAACTTGTGTTGGTGGGTGGGGCCACAGTCAGACTGGTGTGTACCATATCTTCCCTTCTCCCAGGGGCAGGACTCACTGTGGAGTGGGGTGCCCCTGTCTGGGCTACTTGCACACTGCCAGGCTTGCGATGCTGCTTTGATGGGGTCTGGCATATTGGCCGGGGTGGATCTGCAAAGTGCACAGGGGCGGGAGGGGCAGGCTCAGCTGGCTTTGCCTTTGGTGGTCCCCTGCGGGAGGGGCCCTGCAGCACCGGAAGGGAGGCAGGCCCGTCAGAGGGATGGATCCACAGAAGCACAGACTTCGGCGTTTGCGCGGTGCCAGCAAGTTTGGTGATGGGAACTGGTTTCTTTGGGATGTTGGCTGGCGGATGGCAGAGGGAGATGGCGCTCGCCACAGCGCCTTTGTTCCCCCACCAAGCCTAGTTCTGTCTTCCAGGGCTCAACACCTCTCCCTCCCGGTGTCCTCTCACCCTCCTGCTCTCCGAGCAGAGCTGTTGACTCATAACATTCCAGATGTTAAGTCCCGCTGGCTGTCAGAACTCACGCAGTCCGGCCCCTCTGCTTTTGCAAGCCAGACTCGGGGGCTCTGCCTTGCCGGGCAGGCTGCCCCTCCACCGCCCCGGCTCCCTCCCACCAGCCCATGTAGGGCGCACCGCCTCTCTGCCCTTCCTACCCTCTTCCGTGGGCCTCTTGTCTATGCTTGGCTTTGGAGAGTTGTTTCTGCTAGTCTTCTGGAGGTTTTCTTGGTTATTTAGGCAGATGTGGGTGGAATCTAAGCGGTCAGCAGGACGCGGTGAACCCAGCGTCTTCCTCACCACCATCTTCCGAACAGTTCTTCTTTCTTTTTTAAATTTATGTATTTAAATTCAAGTCAGTCAACATACAGTGCAATACCAGTTTCAGGAGTAGAACCAAGAGATTCATCACCCACACACACACCCAGTGCTCATCGCAACAAGGGAGCTCCTTCCTCAGTGCTGATCACCCACTCATTAAAACGGTATGTCACATGGATTGAGTTGTGAGTATTGAACCAGCCCTGCAGGCTGCCAGGAATCAATCCCACCTGGTTGTGGTGAATAATTCTTTTAATGTACTGTTCGATTTGATTTGCTAGTGTCTTGTTGAGAATTTTTGCATCGATGTTCATCGGGGTTATTGGCCTGTCATTCTCCTTCTGAGTGGGATCTTTGTCTAGTTTTGGAATCAAGGTAATGCTGGCCTCATAGAATGAGTTTGGAAGTTTTCTTCCACTTCTATTTTTTGGAAGGGTGTGAGAAGAATATGTATTAACTGTTCTTTAAATGTGTGGTAAAATTCTCCAGGGAAGCCATCTGGCCCAGGACTCTTATTTGTTGGGAGATGTTAAATAGCCAATTCAATTTCTTCACTGTTTATGGTTCTATTCAAATTTCCTACTTCTTCCCGTTTGAGTTTTGGTAGTGTGTGAATGTCTGGGAATTTGTCCATTTCTTCCAGGTTATCCAGTCTATTGACATATCACTTTTCATAGGATTGTCTAATAATTGCTTGTATTTCTGTGGTGTTGGTTGTGATCTCTCACATTTCATTCATGGTTTTATCTATTTCGGTCCTTTCTCTCTTCTCTTTGAGAAGTCTGGCTAGGGGTTTGTCAATTTTATTAATTCTTTCAAAGAAGCAGCTCTTAGTTTTGTGATCTGTTCTACTGTTTTTGCTTTTTTGTTTCTATATCATTTATATCTGCTCTAATCCTTACCGTTTCCTTCCTTCTGCTGACTAGGCTTCATTTGCTAATCCTTTTCTAGTCCCTTTAGGTGTAAGGTTAGGTTGCATATTTGGGACCTTTCTTGTTTCTCGAGATAGACCTGAATTGAAATATATGTTTCCTCCCAGGATTGCTTTTGCTGCAACCCAAAGGTTTTGGACTGTCATGTTCTCAATTTCATTTGTTTTAATGTATGGTTTTTTTTATTTTATTTTTTAATGTTTTTATTTATTTTTGAGAAAGAGTGACAGAGCATGAGCAAGGGAGGGGCAGAGAGAAGGAGACACAGAAATCCAAAGCAGGCTCCAGGCTCGGAGCTGTCAGCACAGAGCCCGACGCGGGGCTCAAACTCATGGACTGTGAGATCATGACCTGAGCTGAAGTCGGACGCTTAACCAACTGAGCCACCCAGATGCCCCAATGTGTTTTTTTTGTTTTTTTTGTTTTTTTGTTTTTTTTTTTACTTCTTCTTTAATGTCCTGGCTGACCCATTCATTCTTTAGTAGGATGTTCTTTAACCTCCATGTCCTTGTGGTCTTTCCAAAGTTTTTCTTGTGGTTGGCTTCAAGTTTCAAAGTGTTGTGGTGAAAACATGCATGGTCTGATCTGGATCTTTTTGTGCCTGTTGAGGGCTGATTTGTGACCCAGTATGTGATCTATTCTGGAGAACATTTGTTCTCTTCATTCTGCTTTTCCTTAGATGTCAACCTCTCTTGTTCAGCCGGTCTATGATTTAGTTCTTCTTTCTTCATTTGTACAAAAGCAGAAGGGATTCCAGAGATGTTTTCTTGTGCACTTGAGAAGAGTGCACAGTTCTCCCATAATTCTCTTGCATTTTTTCATTCATAAATCTAGTCAGGTTAACTTGCATCATTTTGAAGTCTGGATTCTTTGCTTCCAGATGGCTGAATATAAACTCAGTTGCAACATCATCTTCAGACACAAGGATGTCTGTTACTTGTTTTGTAACCCAATGTTTTACAACCTCAAATTTACTTTGCTCAAATCCACCTTTTTCCTAGGCATTCTGCAAATTTCATCTGCTTCAGTATCTTCTTCTGTTTGTTGCTGAACCAATTATCCTGTTCTGCACTTTTTCTGAGGAAGAATCCACGTCCATTTTGCTGTTCTCCTCAGATATAAATTCTTGATTGATGTTTTTTCTTTTGACATCCAAATAAGTCATCTTACTGGTTCCTTACCTCTGTGGTTTATAATAAATTGGCCCCCCGGGGCGCCTGGGTGGCGCAGTCGGTTAGGCGTCCGACTTCAGCCAGGTCACGATCTCGCGGTCCGTGAGTTCGAGCCCCGCATCAGGCTCTGGGCTGATGGCTCAGGGCCTGGAGCCTGTTTCCGATTCTGTGTCTCCCTCTCTCTCTGCCCCTCCATCGTTCATGCTCTGTCTCTCTCTGTCCCAAAAATAAATAAAAAACGTTGAAAAAAAATTAAAATAATAATAATAATAATAAATTGGCCCCAAATTTCACTTTTCACAAGAATTACTTTTCTCTTGCTGAGTTCAAGATTTTGTCTCTGATTTTCAACTGTTTGACCATGCATTTCATCTTCATGTGTATCTCTTTATGTTCTTCCTACTTGAAGTTTGGTAAGTTTCTCGGATGTGTTAGATTAATGCCTTATGTCAAATTTGAGACGTTTTGGGCCAGCATTTCTTCAAATATTCTCTCTGCTCCTTTTCTTTATCATTTCTTAAACTCCTGTTATGCATATATTGACAGAATCAACATTGGCAGTTGAACGGTGGAAGACAGCAAAGGTTCATAGCAACCGAGAAAATGCTGATTTAGAAGAAGGGCCACTAAAGCTTAGATTCTCTCCACTCCCTAGATTTATTTTTGTGTGGGTTTTGGTTTGTTCAGTGACTCTTCTGTACTATTTTAAGGCATTTTAAAAAATGTTGTTTCTTTTATTTTTTTTTAAATTTTTTTTTTTTTTCAAAGTTTATTTATTTTTGGGACAGAGAGAGACAGAGCATGAACGGGCGAGGGGCAGAGAGAGAGGGAGACACAGAATCGGAAACAGGCTCCAGGCTCTGAGCCATCAGCCCAGAGCCCGACGCGGGGCTCGAACTCACAGACCGTGAGATCGTGACCTGGTTGAAGTCGGACGCTTAACCGACTGCGCCACCCAGGCGCCCCAATGTTGTTTCTTTTAATTCACGTATTAACTAGTGGCTTAACACAGAGGTCAATTCAACTTTGGGACAAAAATATACATAAAATATATGCTTAAATATATTATATACAAATGTAATTTGTAAAACGTGTATATTGTTTTCTAAGTATTTGCAGCCTGCCTCCGTGGGGAGTACCTCCATCATTTAGCTTGGGTGTTTACTACTCTGCCTTAAATTTTACTTCCTTCTTGTGCTGAGCCAACAGAACCAAAACAACATAAAACACCACCCCTCCACACAAAAACTACAACAACCAAAAACAACAAACAACAAACTGCAACCAGTCAGCTGTTGAAAGGAATCTGTTCAAAGCATCCCCTTACAGACAAAAATCACAGATGTCTGCACTTGGCCTTAACTCTGTTTTTGTAGGTCACAATGCCCTACATTCTTGAAAAGTAGACCTGAGCATATTCATGTCTAGCATGACTACCACTGATATCCCAGATGAGCCCCAGACTGAGACCCTTGAGAAACTTGACCAAGAATAGACAACCAGGGTCACAGCTACAACCCTCTCACATCCTTCAAACCCCTTTGAAGGCCCAGCCTGACAGAAGCTGGGGCAGACATCTCTCTAGATGTCTGGCCCCTCCCTTCCCTTGGAGAGTGAATAAACTCTGTCTTACTTGTTGTTCCACTCTTTGTGCAATTCTTTGCCACCATGGCCACAGGCCACCCTAACGTTTTGGTGGTCCTTACATATGGGGATTAGCCATCTCCTGCTGACCAGGATTCATCTCAACTGCTTATCCTTGTTGGCTAATCTCAGGCGAGTCAAAATTTTCATTTTCAGGTGGGCTCTTTGAGATCCTGAGGATTGGGAATAATCACCAAGGGCTGACTAATCCCCACAGCAGGATTCAAACCCCAGTACTGGGCTTAGTCAACAATTAATAAATTGACCATTGGAGGGTTGCCTCCTCTGTGTCTTTGCACAGTTTTGGGGTGTGTGATCCGTTCCCACACACAAACCCTTAAGTTTGGGGGAAGCTCCTTTCTCTCGGGTTCGGCACTGGTCAGGGTTTCATCTTCTTCTGAAGGCTGGGGCTGAATCTAGGTGTATCCCTTCCGGTTTTCCCCTTTGTTCCCAGTCCTCAAAATCTCCCTTCTCCTTTTACCAGATTTCCAGATTGGCAATACCTTGTCCATCCCTCTCCAGGACTTCCCTCTGGGATGCCTCCTTAAAAATCTCAAACCGCACCGCCCCCCCCCCCCCCCAAATATCACTTCCAATTAGAACAAGACATTTGGCCCAAATTTCTTATTTTCTACTGCAATACAGCCTGGCCACAATATAAATTAGATGACCAGGAGGTCTGGCTGGAGAACGGCTATCTTAGCCACAGCAGTCTTCTCTAACTGAGTTTGTATTGTCATTGCCTGGGTAAGTGGTCCAAGGTTCCTTATGTCGAAGCTTTCTTCGAGCTTGCTTGTTATCCTAACTGTTGTGCTGCCTGTGGTATGCTCCTTCTATCTCTCCAAAAGACCCCTGTCCCTCTCCCAAGTTCTCCTGACTCGGACCTTGACCCTGCCTTGACCCTGCCGACCAATCTCTGCCTTTCCACTCACCCACAGTCGATCCCTCACTTCACACCTCCACAGCAACTACCCCTTCCCCAGCTTCCCCTAAGACCCTTTGGCACCCCATCAACATTCCCCTTCAGCCCTTGCCTCCACCTCCCGATCCTTCTCCTGTCCATCCTCATTCTGGCCACTCTTTCCAACCTCCCCATGCTTCTGCCACCCAGTTCCCTCTTTGAGATGTGGCTGGGCCAGAGGCCATTGTTTGAGTCCTTGTTCCCCTCTGCTTGCCAGATCTTTCTCATAAAGAATGTTAAGATTGGCTCTTTCTCAACTGATCCTGCCAGGTTTACTAAAGAAGTTGAATATCTCGCCCTTTCCTATTACTTACGGTGGAGAGACCTGTATGTTATTCTCTCCACCTATATACCACACCAGAGTAAAACAAACAAACAAACAAACAAACAAACAAACAAACAAACAAACAAAACACCAAGATTTGGCCCAAGGCTACTGAATATGCTGATGATTTAAACCACAGACAGCCTGTACCATATGCTCCTGGAAATGGAGTGGTTCCCCTAGTTGAGACCCATTGGAATTACCAGCCCCCTTCTGGAGACAAGGTCAAGCTCAACCACATCGTCACCTGCCTCAAAGAAGGCACAAAAGGGGCAGCTTCTAAACAGGTCAATGATGAAAGGTCAAGGGAGATCACCCAGAGATCAGATGAAACCCTGCCCTTTTTCTTACTTGTCCATCTGAGGCTCTTTAAAAATTCACCAGGCTTGATCCCAAGTCTCACAAAGGAATTGATCCTGGCTGTGCATTTCATCTCCCAGTCAGCTCCAGACATTAGAAAGAAACTTCAAAAACTACATGAAAGCCTCAGAGTCCTCAATCTAACTACTAGACCTGGCCTTGAAGCTTTTTAACAACAGAGAGAAGGGGATCACAGATAAAAAGAGACAAAGAGATCAAAAGTGATCGCAAGTTTATTAGCTCCTGACTACTGCCCTTAATGGAACTATTCAGGAAAAGTCTTACCCAGCTTGCCTGACCCAAAGGTTCAATAAGCTCCCTCCAGGGCTTTGTTGCACCTGAGGTAAGCCTGGCCACTGGTATGAACACTCTCCCAACAAAAAACTTCCACTAGAGGGGCGCCTGGGTGGCTCAGATGGTTAGGCAACAGACTTCAGCTCAGGTCATGATCTCCTGGTCTCTGAGTTTGAGCCCCATGTCAGGGTCCGTGCTGACAAGCTCAGAGCCTGTAGCCTGCTTCAGATTCTGTGTCTCCCTCTCTCTCCCCCTCCTCCACTCACACCTCTGTCTTTGTCTCTGTCTGTGTCTCTCTCAAAAGTAAATAAACGTTAAACAACAACAACAGCAACAACAACAACAACAACAACAACAAACAACAACAACACCCAACTTCCACTCAAAATCCCTTGCCCTGCCTGTAAGCAGGAGAATGGGAGCCTTCTCCATTGGGAGAATGATGACCCACCTTCAAAGTAGGGGGGCGGGACCCACCTCCCTCAAACCTGTCTTCGGGGCCCAAATGAGGGGGAATTAGCTGTATCCCCAGTGGTGGATCTCTTGGGACTTCTTCAGGACAGACTAATACATCCCAGGATTGGAAAAGGTTCCCATGCATGTCCTCTCCAAGGCCAAGACCAAGGTAACTCTCTCCGTGAATTTTCAGGACCCTCTTTTCCCTCCCCCATCCCTGTTGTCGACATTGACAGCATTTTTTCTCAACCCTTAGCTCCCCCCTTAGCTCTTTTCATGTGCCCTGACAGATCAGATATTTACCCATTCCTTTCTTGTTCTGCTACACTGTCCCATCCTCCGTCCTAAAATGAGACATCATGACCAAACTAGCAATCGCCTTCATCTGCAACCCATAATCCCCAATCCAATTACTGGGCCTCCTTACTGAACCACACACCCTGCTCCCACTTTACTCTCTCCAGTTATGACTTCAGTTCCCTCATTTGTATAGAACACCTCCAAGCCAAGTAAGCTTACTTGCCTCACCTCCGTCACCATACGCCTCAAGGATCCTACCTTTTCCCTTTCTAAACCCCAATATCCCCTCAAACCTGAGGCCTTGTGAGGCTTACAACCCCTCATTTCCAAATTCCTTACCCCCAATATATTGAAACCTATTAGCTCTCCTTCAATATTCCAATCCTTCCAAGTCAAAAAGCCAGATGGTTCATGTAGACTAGTTGAGGATCTGGAAGTCATCAGTGAGGTAGTCATCCCTGCCCACCCCATCATCCCCAATCCATGCACACTTCTCTCCACCATTCCAGTGTTCACCATGTACCTCACTGTCTTCAATCTTAAGGATGTGTGTTTCGCTATTCCCATCTTCCCAGAATTCCAAGACCTTTTTGATTTACCTGAACTGACCCCGACACCCAACACCCAACACACATGACTGTTACTATGGACATTTCTCCCACAGGGTTTTAGGGACAGCCCCACCTCTTTGGACAAGCTCTAGCATCAGATCTCTCTAACCTCTCCCTTCCGATTGTTCCCTTACGCAATATCTGGACAACTTTCTCTGCTGTAGCCCTTCTTTGCCCACTTTTATTTCTGACACTATCATTCTTCTCACCTTCATACACAAAAAAGGTTGTGGAGTCTTCCTCCCCAAAGCCCAACTTAATCAACAATCTGTCCACATACCCAGGACTTGCTTACACTGGGACACAGGGTGACTGCCTCACAACAAAAGCAACTCACCTTTAATTTATAGTCCGCATCATCCAAGAAGGAACTTCACACCTTTAGTTACTTAAGAATGTGGATTCTGAAAGATGGCCTCATAGCCAAACCTCTCCATGAGGCCCTTCAGGGTCCTGAACATGAACCTCTAGGTTGGCACTCTCCCTCCCTCACAACCCTTCAAACCTTAAAACAAGCCCTCCTCCAGGCTCCAGCTCTGGCCCTTCCCAATCTTCAAAATAATTTTCTCCTATACACAACAGGGGAGGGATAGCTCTAAGACTATTGGGACCAAAACATGGACCAGACTTGAAAATGCTGGGTTTTCTCTGAAAAACATTAGATAATACCACCAAGGGATGGCCCCCATGCCTCTCAGCTTTAGCAGCCATGGCCCTATTAACTCAGGAGGCTAACAAACTCATATATGGACAACATACAGATGTCATTTCCCCCGCACCATGTTACAGATATCCTAAACAGCAATGCCTAACACTTTCTTACAAGCTCCCAGGCTCACAAGTTCTTCTGGGGAGCTCTGACATCACCATTCTAATACCCTAAATCCTGTCACCCTTCTCCCTACAACAGAGCCAGTAGAACATTCATGCTTGCAGATCCAAGAATACTCCTGAGCAGTCTGAACAGATCTGACAGACCTTCCCCTTTCAGACCAAGAACATTCATGGTTTATATATGGGAGGAGTTTTATATCAAATGAAGAAAGAAAGGCAGGATATACAATTACCACAACCACACAAATCATAGAGAGTTTACCCCTACCACCAGAGACATCGACAAAAAAACAAAAAACAAAACAAAACAAAACAAAAAACAGCAACAACAACAACAAAACAAAACAGAGCTCATTACTCTCACCAGAGCTCTTATCTTCAGCAAGGATAAAAGACTCAACATTTGTGCTGGCTCTAAGACGCCTTCCACATCCTGCACTCACATGCAGCCACAGGGGAAGAAAGGAGGCTCCTGACCACAAAAGGCTCCCTCATCAGACATGCTTCCCTTATCTTCCAACTCACTCATACCTACCCAAGTCCCCACTCGGGTGGCAGTCATACACTGTAAGGGATATCAAGAACATACTTCTCGAAGATATGAATAGACGCTTTTCCAAAGAAGACATCCAGATGGACAACAGACACATGAAAAGATGCTCAATGTCACTCAGCATCAGGGAAATACAAATCAAAACCACACTGAGATACCACCTCACGCTGGTCAGAGTGGCTAAAATGAACAAATCAGGAAACAATAGATGCTGGCGGCGATACAGAGAAAAAGGAAACCCTCTTGTGCTATTGGTGGGAATGCAAACTGGTGGAAAACAGTGTGGAGGTTCCTCAAAAAATTAACGATAGAACTACCCTCCGACCCAGCAATAGCACTACTAGGAATTCATCCAAAGAATACAGGAGTGCTGATTCATAGGGGCACACGTACCCCATTGTTTATAGCAGTGCTTTCAACAATAGCCAAATTATGGAAACAGCGTAAATGCCCATCAACTGATGAATGGATAAAGAAGATGTGGTTTATAAACCCAATGGAATACTACTTTGCAATGAGAAAGAATGAAATCATGCCATTTGCAGCAACGTGGATGGAAGGTATTATGCTGAGTGAAATAAGTCCATCAGAGAAGGACAGATATCATATGTGTTCACTCATATGTGGCTCTTGAGAAACTTAACAGAAGACTGTGGCACGAAGGAAAGGGGAAAAACTGGTTACAGAGAGGGAAGGGAGGCAAACCTTTAGAGACTCTGAAATACAGAGAACAACCTGAGGGTGGATGGGGGGTGGGGGAGAGGGGAAGTGGGTGATGAGTATTGAGGAGGGTACTTATTAGGATGAGCACTCCCTTGTTTAATCTCTGAGTGGGCGGGCGAGGAGCACAAGTGGTACTTAGAATATTTTCATGAAATTTTCCAAAACAAGAAATTTTAGTGAAGAAGGAGTGGAAAATTAGGCAGTGATGAGAGCCAGAGCAAGTTAAAGACAAGTGTGTAGGAGATGGAGAGCAGGAACAAAGAGCTAAGTGCTCACACCTCTTGGTGCCACTGCACTGCCAGTCCAGGGAAATTATTTACACTACCCTGCAAGCCCATGGTTGCCAGTCCTCTTAGTTCCCAATGGTTCTATTACAGCCAAGGCCTTTGGAGGCACTTGTCTGGCCAGTCCTTTAAAAATTTTAGAGGGAAAAACTGAAGTGCGGAACTAACCGGAAAAACACTAACTCTTCAACACCTCCTCAGAGCTTCCAATGGGAAAGCTGTGGCATGCTGCGCCCCAGCCAAAAACCCTTAGGAGAATGTCCTCATCCCAGGTAATCCCAGCACGTGGAAGGAACCTGGGCCGCATATTAATCATTGCTACCTCGTCTCTTGTTCCAAACCATGAAACAAGTGTCCAAATAAACAGAAGTAACACTGCAAAGCCCAGACAAGGTAACAGATGCTGAGCGAAGTGAGAAGGACAGAGAACAACTTCCAAGGATGGGAGTCTATTTTTAATAACAGCCCATTTAAATGCCCTCCATACACAGAATTGTCAGCAACACCAATAGAACATCTGCAGTGTCTGTTTTCAGACCCACAGAAGTGTTAGTCAAGTGTGTCTGACTCAAATAGTCAAGTGTGTCTGCATTCGATACTCACCTATCTTCTGAAATGGGGCTTCCTTATTTTTACTGACAGCCCAGGAACTTCTCCAGGAACCAAATACCACTTGTTCTCCCTTACATCGTCCCCTCAAAAGGAGGGAGCGGAAATCCAGCTGAAATCCAGCTGTCTTCTTTCCTCCCCAGAAATATTTGAGTATTCTACTTTCTTTTTAACATTTGTTTTGAATACACTTGTCCTCGTACTTCAATACACCCCTTTAAATAACCGCCTCATTCTTTTCTTCTACAACCTAATCCGCACACGGTGCTGGCTTGTGCAGGCTCTTACCCTGTACATGGAGAGCACCATGTTTCCTGGGAAAAGCTTATTAACTAAAGATTATGCCTTACATAACCCTACCCTGTAAGCTAAAGGAAGTTCCTATCACCAGAAATCGGGAAAGTGCCCCCAGTCACAAGGAACTCAGGCGGGCTGGGTGAGCATGGGGGTTCCGCTACTATCCTCCACCCCTGCATGTCTTCAGCCTTCCCACGTGGTACACCTCTATTCTGCCTCCAACTGTTGGGATCTTTATATTAAAATTCAAAACAGCAACGCCTCGAAATGGAAACAATATGCACTTATCTATACGTCTAACCCGATGGCGGATCAACCGAATCGGAACTCCTTAGTCTGTTGTTGCCTGGTGGTTGTTTTTTAAGCCTAAAAGAACCACACTTTTTAGAGCAACAGGAGAAAACCCAAGTCTCGCCACCAACACTGGGTTACGAATGTGCTGGCGTCTGCAGATCTAGTACTGAAAGCCTCAGAACCACGCACGCATGCGTGATAGCTTGAATTAGGACGGAAGTGCCTGCAGGCACACTTTCCCTGCAGGGAAAGCTGCGTGTTGTGCGCTTTCATCCCAGGCCAGAAACAGCGTAAGGAAACCCGCTGCACGCCGTATACTGCTCCAGAGAGAATTTCGCAGAACTTCCCATCCTCTATCTCCCCTCTCTTTCCCCCCAGAAAAACGTCTCCCGCGGCATTTCAGTAGCTGAAAGTGGCAGGCTGACGTCCTTTCACACACTTACCTCCCTGGTAACTACAGGAGCTGCTTAGTTGGCCGCATTTTAATTAGTTACTGCTATGAAATAAAAACTAACGTGAGTAATGCAGCCCATGGGAAGTAGGCAGACGAAGGCTTCGCAGGGTAAGTGACAATAAACCTAGACAGGAGCCCCAGGGAAGGCAGTCAACTGTTTCTGGCAACACAGCAGCCCACCACCTGACAGGTTACAGATTAACCTGTAATCCTCAAACAGGAAGGAAGTGGAAAGGGTTTGAGATCGAAAATTTGAAGGTTTCATGACAATTCAGAAGTAGCGAAAAGTGTACGGAGAGGATGTTGCCTGACTGGGGGAAGGTTTGGAGAATGGGAACAGCGACTTTATGGAGCGGACAAGCCCGGCTGACGAGGACTAGGGACGGCCCAAATTAGGCGCCAGTGGATGCCCCCGTGCAGCTTTAGCTTCGCTGGAGGATTTGTTGACAAGACAGCTGCTCTGTCATTTTGCGCTCTAGACTATACGCTTATTCCTGGGATATTAGTCATAATCTGTGATGAATGCATGAGAAGTGTCTACTCCTATCAGGGTGGAATCACTTTCTCTGTATGCTATTCCTCCTACTTTTCTTGTATTCCCTGCACTATCTGTGGTATTACCAGGGTCCTGATTACTCTGGGCCCTTACCCTCAGCTCCACTCTCCACTCTTCTCAAGCCCTCCCAATACCTTTACTTCTAGACCACCCAAGAATCCTTCCAGGCTCTAAATGACAAAAACACAACATTTAAAAAAAAAAAAAAAGAAAGAAAAGAAGGCTGTATATATGCTCCCACATTCCAGTCAAGGGACTTCTCCCCATCCCAGCCAACTGGTACCTCGGCAGTGGACACATCTCAACAGATGAACACACTAATTTCAACACTAAAGCCAAAATTATGATTCAATTTGATAAATCTTTTATTATATCAGGACCAGTTCCTATCAGGATAAAGCTAACACAAACAGCCCCCTCTGCACTAATGCTTCATATGCCAACACACAGGTGGTCTTCCACAATGCCTTAACTGCTCCCTAATCTTGTCAGTATCCCCTTGACACAACAAACAAAAATTCCCCCAAACAGAAGGGTAGTGCGCAGATTTTTGCCTTTATAAACCCTACAACATAACTAGATCCACAGGATCCCAAACCAAAACTACTTGGACAGTTTCTTCCACTAGTTTTCGCAGGATTCTCACACAGAGTCAGACACCAAGGCTTTTCTTTCCAGGAAGCAACTTCATTTGTGCTGGCACCACTCATTTAGGTTCATAGCCAAAGATAGAGCCCCTGAATGCCACGTGGCATAGTTTTTTTTTAAATATATATTTTCTACTCCTTTGTCTCTCCCATATATGGTAACACACAAACATGTAGTCTGATTAAGTGGCCTCAGGTTACAAGATCGTGAGGGATATTGTCACATACACACATAGCTAGGTTGCCTTGAGGTGGTTTTTTTTTTTTTTTTAATTTTCTTAAGGAGAGGACCCTACCACATGGTGATATAACAGACTGCCCCAGTTCTGAACAATTCTTGCCCGTATGACAATTCCAACTTCTTCCAACACAAAAATACACAAAAATGGCAATCCTGTAAAGGCCCTAATGGCACAGACTGGAGATGGGACCACACTAGGGGCCTATTAACTTTTACACCATAACCACATTCAACACCCCCACAAAGCCTGCCTGTATCATTTCACTGGTAGCAGCCATGGTGCGTGAGGGGATTTTTCCATTTATGTCCCCCAAAATAACAGAGTTGATCAACTCACCATATCACCCAGCATGGAGCCCAACTCTCACAATGACCTTTTCTGTGGAGCACAAGCCTTTCCCTGCTTTACCCCCTCCCCCGCCCCAGCCCACTAGCAAGGGGCACTGTACACTCATATACCTAATGCCTGACCTACACTGTCCCACCTCACCGGTCCTCATACCCCTAACACAGGCATGCAAGTCTTACTCAAGTAAAAACCCAGTCTTTTCTAACCTACTCCCACAAAGCTAAGCTGGTGTCTAGTCTCATCTCTTCAGTATCTTTATGGCGATTGGGTTAGGCCCTCTATCTTAGTGCCAGAACTCTCTGTTTCTTTTCGTCAACAAGTAGCCAACTTGACTTCCACACTCCAAGCAAAGAAGAGACACATTGATTCCCTGGCAGGAAAAATTCTTCAAAATCATCCAACTTTAGACCTGTTAGCTGCTAATGGGGTGGGGTGGGGGGGAGACATGATTTACCGAAAAAAAATATATATATACACATATATATGTACATATATGTGTACATACGTATGTATGTATGTATATATATGTATATACATATACACACATATATATGTAAATGAGCTCATATATATGTGTGTGTGTATGTGTGTGTGTGTGTGTGTGTGTGTGTGTGTGTGTGTATATTATATATATATATATACATACACACACTACATATATATATATGTAAATGAGTCAGGCCAGGTCTTAGACAGTCTTGATAAAATCATCAACACAGCTAAAGACAATGATGAAAGATATAAAAACTAGGGAAATGATTGTTTTTCCTGGAAACTAGATATCTGGTCTTGGGTCTCATGGTTCACTCATTTACTGGACCTTGGAAGTTATTGGACTAGCCCTTACTTCGGGGCTCTGTATTTTACAATATCTAATCTCTTCAATACAGGACTGTATCTCAACTCATGGTACCTCTCTAAGGTCTCAACAAGCTCACACTCAGGGGCAGTCCAGTATCAACCTTTCCCTCACTCTTGGTCTGTCTTTACAGCTAGGTAGGGACAGCTCTAGGCTGTCTGCTCAGCAGGAAAGAATTTGGAAGAACAGAGCTGACAGCACAGAGCCTCCCTGGGATTCTGTCTCTCCCTCTCTCTCTGCCCCTCCCCTGTTCTTGTGTGCTCACTTGCTCTCTCTCTCTCTCTCTCTCTCTCTCTCTCTCTCTCTCTCTCTCTCACTCAAAATAAACAAACATTTGGAAAAGCACATCACTGACCATTTATAAAACAAACAAATGAACAAGAGAACCAACGAAAACACACAACAAGGGCTCCATCTACAAGCTCTGAGGATACGGCAGCTACCGGGGACAGTGACATTGTCCTGAAGGCAGGGGACCATTGGTTTGTATACCCTTTCCTAAAAGGACAGAGCAGTGCCCTTCTCAGACAGAACAGGAGGCGGTTCTCCTGCACCCTCCCCTCAGTGCCCTGGAGGTGATTTCTCTGTAACATTTGAGGTCCGTGCAGCTATAAATAGTGCCCAACACCGTTCCCACACGCATGTGGGCAGCAAACGTGATTCTTTCATCAACAAACCACCAAATGGGCGTAATGGAAATCGTATTACTTTACGTCACTTTGATAATGAAAATAAAAGGCCCACTTTTCACTTAACTTTTACTACTCAGTTGACAATCTGTGGTTTTTCAAAAATACCCTGGACTCCAAATACCATCATCTCCTGTCACTTTCAACAGGTCAATGCATTGAGATGTATTGCCTTCACAGGAGTACTTCAGAAGTTTGTAGCAGACCGGTGTTTACTAACGATCAAAAACTGATTTTGAGATGGTTACGTTCGCTCTACACACACAGGCACAAATGCCCTTCCATAACAGATACGCACGCACACTCACATACACAAACACATACATTCAAGCACACACGCGCATGCATGCACTTACATACATGTGCACACGCCACACTTACAGATACACCTGTACATATACATACATATACACGCTCATACATGGGCTCGCACACACCCAAAGCCACCCTGCTTAAAAAATATTAAGTTGACTTATTTATTTTGAGGGGGGGAGAGAGGGTGAGAGGGAGACAGAGACCATCCCAAGCAGGCTCTGCACTGTCAGTGAGAAGCCCGAGGCTGGGCTTGAAGCATGAGATCGTGACCTGAGCCGAAGTCGGACGCTTAACCCACTGAGGCAGCCAGGCACCTCCCACCTCTCTAAAAAATTTTTTTAAGTTTATTTATTTATTTTGAGAGAGGGAGACAGAGCCATCATCCTTTTAATATGAGACTTGTGAGGACGCTGGCCACTCACCCAAGGTGGCCAGGAGAGGCCTCCTCCAGCCAACACCCCTGTGGTGTGGCCACACACCTGCCTGACACGTTAGCCCTTCTGACTCTGAAATGTGGACTCCAGGTAGCCCAGAACTCCCCCTCCATTCACTGACCTACAACTCCCAGCATCTGGGTCTCCCGCTCAGTGGGAAAGCACCCCTGGGCCCCCGAGGCTGGATGGCACCCTGGCATGTGGGCTGTGAAGCCCTGATTTCCTCTATAAGGAGAGCCCTGGGGGCTGGGGAGAGGGTGTTGATGCTTAAGAGAACAGCCTGGGAGCCTCACTGGAATACACTTGCCGAACCCTTAGGCAGATCCTGTCTTCTTTTTCTTAAGTTTTTTTAATGTTTATTTATTTTTGAGAGACAGAGAAAGACAGAGTGTGAGGGGGAGGGGCAGCGAGAGAGGGAGACACAGAATCCCAAGCAGGCTCCAGGCTCTGAGCTGTCAGCACAGAGCCTGACGAGGGGCTCAAACTCACGGACCATGAGATTATGACCTGAGCCGAAGTCAGAGGCTCAACCAACTGAGCCACCCAGGCGCCCCGCTTCTGCCTTCTAATGTGTACGTAAAACTCTCAGAAGAAGGGTGGTTGCTGTAGGCACATGGGTGGACGGACAGCCCTCAGGACCACTGACCTGGCTGGCCCAAAGGGATTCAGCCCAAAAAGGTAAGTCCCCAAGCTCCTGATTTATTAAACAACATAAATGAGAAAGCACACTTGTTCATCCTTGCCCTTGGTGTTTTAGTTTTTGTTTTCTTTTTTTTCTTTCTTTCTTTCTTTCTTTCTTTCTTTCTTTCTTTCTTTCTTTCTTTCTTTCTTTCTTTCTTTCTTTCTTTCTTTCTTTCTTTCTTTCTTTCTTTCTTTCTTTCTTTCTTTCTTTCTTTCTTTTTTGAGAGAGAGAGAGACAGAGACAGAGACACACACAGAGAGAGGGAGAGAGAGAGAGAGAGAGACAAAGCATGGGCAGGGGCGGGGGAAGAGAGAGAGGGAGACACAGAATCCAAAGCAGGTTCCAGGCTCTGAGCTGTCAGCATAGAGCCTGACATGGGGTTTGCGAACCACGACATCATGACCTGAGCCGAAGTCAGAGGCTTAACCAACTGGGCCACCCAGGTGCCCCTAGTTTTTGTTTTCAAGGCTTGGACACCTACCTACCCAGTGAAGAATTTAGACATTTCTACTGGTAATGGTGTGTCAGCAGCTTTTCCTCATCAGAAAAAAAGCCTCTGACTGTTGATTTCGGCTCAGGTCACGATTGTACCGTTTGTGAGTTAGAGACCTGCATGGGGCTCTGTGCTGACAGTGCAGAACCTGCTTGGGATTCTCTCTCTTCCTCTCTCTCTGCTCCTCCACCACTGGCACTGTGTCTCTCTCTCTCTCTCTCTCTCTCTCTCTCAAAATAAATAAATTAAAAAAAAAAAGAGGGGTGCCTGGGTGGCTCAGTTGGTTAAACATAGGACTTTGACTCAGGTCATGATCTCGCTGTTCATGAGTTCAAGCCCCAAATCGGGCTCTATGCTGACTGCTCAGAGTCTGGAGCCTCCTTCAGATTCTGTGTCTCCCTCCCTCTCTCTGCCCCTCCTCTGCTCGCTCTTTGTCTCTCTGTCTCAAAGATAGATAAATATTAGAAGAGGGAAGGGAAGGGAAGGGAAGGGAAGGGAAGGGAAGGGAAGGGAAGGGAAGGGAAGGGAAGGGAAGGGAAGGGAAGGGAAGGGAAGGGAAGGGAAGGGAAGGGAAGGGAAGGGAAGGGAAGGGAAGGGAAGGGAAGGGAAGGGAAGGAAAGGAAAGGAAAGGAAATGAAATCATGCTGAAGTCAAGAAAGGTGCTGTTAGGCAAGGCAAGGCAAGGCAAGAAAATCACGCTGAAGTCAAGAAAGGTGCTCTTGTGGCAGGGCTGGGAAGTCATGGATGTTGGTGGAATGTCGAACACCGTCCATCCCAGTGGGAAACAGTGCCTACCTGGGGTGGTGACGGCCATGCCAGGAAGGACAGGAGCTGGCAGAGGGGAATGGAGATGCTGATGTGTCGGGGTGGCTATCAGAAAACTTGGTGGCATGCCAGGAGTGAGGCCTCCAGCTCAGCTCATTCTTCCTGAAAAAAACAACAAAACAAAAAAAAACGCAGACAACTCAGGAATTGCAAATAAAGGACAACCCTGTGCCAAGATGGGAGTGAGACACGGAAATATGTTACAGCTACTCCCGCGTGACTGATAGCATTGCTTCCGGGGCTTTCCACGGTATCTGGATATGAAAAATTGTTAACTTTTATTAATGCAGAACCCATCCTAAGGCAGAGTGAGAGTCATGAGCTCCAAAATGTGAACTAAGCCTTATTCTTCAATTTTTGCTCTGAACAGGTAAATAAATCTTGTCCTCGCCTCAGCCATCAGTAGGACCCTGGATGGAGTCTTCTGTCTTTCCTGTTTCAGCATACCTATGCACACAGCTGTCAGCCTCCTTGAGGGGGAGAGATGCACTAGAGAGAAGTGCAGGGGGACCCCAGCTCAGCCGGGTCACACACAGTTTAGACCACTTCCTTTTTTTTTAAGTTTATTTATTTATTTTGAGAGAGAGACAGAGAGCAGGGGAGGGGCAGAGAGAGAGAGAGAGAGAGAGAGAGAGAGAGAGAGAGAGAGAGAATCCTGAGCAGGTTCTGCACTGTGAGCACAAAGCCCATTGCAGGGCTCAAACTCCTGCACTGTGAGATCACGACCTGAGCCAAAATCAAGAGTCAGATGCTTAACCGACTGACCCCCAGGCATCCCTGGATGACTTCTATTTACTCACTTCACTAAGTAAACGCAGACATCTTGACATTAACTGAGACTAGCAGGGGCGGATTCATTCCTCTGAGCCTCTCAGAGTGTCTGTGAAGTCAGCCAAGGGTCCCCATCGTGTGAATTCATGATGCCCTAGAACGACGGCTCTAGTCCGTTCAGCCAGGACTTGTGAACACCCTATGCAGCGTCTTCCTGGGCTCCTGTGCCTCTGTCCGCACCCTCCCATCGGTGGCTTATTCTTTTTTTGGCTACACCGCCTGGGAACGATAAGGGAGGTTCAGTCGCAAATCCCTACAGCTGCCATGTAAATGTTCACAGAGCATCCAAGAGAACGGTGGTGTGTGAGGAGAGCCACGCATCTGCTTCTCCCAGTCTCCATTGCCTCCACATCTCCAATTTGGGACAGAACTCACTGACTGTGGCCAGTCTGCAGCTCAAGAGGCTCAAACTGAGCCTCTGTAGGTGCTTGACAGAGAGCAGACATTCTTCCAGGCAGGCAAAGACATTAAAGGGTATTAATGTTAAAAGCATATTAAAGAAACCCGGGGTGCTTGGGTGGCTCAGTCAGCTGAGCGTCTGATTCTTGACTTCGGCTCAGGTCATGATCCCAGCGTCATGAGACTGAGCCCCACGATGGGCTCTGGGCTGGGTGTGGAGCCTGCTTGGGACTCTCTCTCCTCCTCTGCCCTTGCCCTGCTCGTGTGTTCTAACACACACACTCTCTCTCAAAACAGTAGTAAAGAGTATTAAAGAAATCTGAAAAGTATGTATAACTTAAACCTTCTGACAACTCACGGGGTGCCCGAGTGGCCGAGTCACTTAAGTGTCTGACTCTTGATTTCGGCGCAGGTCGTGACCTCATGGTTCCTGTGTCCCAGCCACGCTGACAGTGTGGAGCCTGCTTGGGATTCTCTCTCTCTCCCTCTCTCTCTCTGCGCCTCCCTCAAAAACAAATACATAAACGTTAAAATAAAAACGTTCTGACAACTCATACTTAAGGAGGAAAAGTAGATGGGTGGCAAAATGTGGAATGTGTTGACTTCAGGAGTTTCCCCATGAACAAGAGCAAAAAAACGGACAACTTCATCACACCACAGAAGTAAGAGGATTGCAATCCCAAAATGTACCTCGTCGAGTTTCTCCAAATCCTCGTGAGGAAGGTTCTGGCTACGTGAGTCTCGTGTTCAGATGGCATTTTCTGTGCTAACGCATCAAGAATGTGTTTCATCTTCCTTTATACTTAATTAACGAAGGAAATAAACTAGACTGAGAGTGGAGGCAAAGGAAACAAATAAAAAAAGGAAGCCTGAAAAAGAAAATGCCTTATAATCTGTGGCAACATCTTCCAACCCAGCACATGGCAAGACTGGGGTATGTGCTGGCTTACTTGGGGGGGGGGGGGGCAGCAGGGCTCCAGAAGTACACGCACTCCGTCCTTTTTAAAAAGGCAATACAGGGGCGCCTGGGTGGCTCAGTCGGTTAGGCGGCCGACTTCGGCTCAGGTCATGATCTCACAGTTCGTGAGTTCGAGCCCCACGTCAGGCCCTGTGCTGACGGTGCAGAGCCTGCTTGGGATTCTCTCTCTCTCCCTCTCTCTCTGCCCTTCCCCTGCTCCCTCTGTCTCTCTCACACACAAAGTAAATAAATAAACTTACAATTTTTTTAAAAAATAATAAAATGCAGAGGTGCCTGGGTGGCTCAGTCGGTTAAGCGTCTGACTTCAGTTCAAGTCATGATCTCACCGTTTGTGAGTTCGCGCCCCGCATCGGGATCCGTGCTGACAGCTCGGAGCCTGGAGCCTGCTTCAGATTCTGTGTCTCCCTCTCCCTCTGCCCCTCCCCTGCTCATGCTCTGTCTCTCTGTCTCAAAAATAAACATTAAATTTTTTTTAAAGTAATAATAAAATACAATGAAATCTCAACCAAAATTGTACCGACATTCTTCTCAAAGCTAGAACAAACAATCCTATAATTTGTATGGAACCACAAAAGCCCCAAATAGCCAAAGTAATATTGAAAAAGAAAACCAAAGCAGGAAGCATCATAATCCCAGACTTTAGCCTCTATTACAAAGCTGTAATCATCAAGACGGTATGGTATTGGCACAAAACAGACACATAGACCAAAGGAATAGAATAGAGAACCCAGAATTGGACCCACAAATGTATGGCCAATTAATCTTTGACAAAGCAGGAAAGAGTATCCAGTGGAAAAAAGACAGTCTCTTTAGCAAATGGTGCTGGGAGAACTGGACAGCAACATGCAGAAGAATGAAACTAGACCATTTCTTACACCATACACAAAGTAAACTCAACATGGATGAAAGACCTAAACGTGAGACAGGAAGCCATCAAAACCCTAGAGGAGGAAGCAGGCAACTACCTCTTTGACCTCAGCCCCAGCAATTTCTTGCTCAACACATCACCAAAGACAAGGAATTAAAAGCAAAAATGAACTATTGGGACCTCATCAAGATAAAAAGCGTCTGCACAGTGAAGGAAACAATCAACAAAACAAAAAGGCAACCAACGGAATGGGAGAAGATATCTGCAAAGGACATATCGGATAAAGGGCTAGTACCCAAAATCTATACAGAACCTATCAAACTCAGAACCTGAAAAACAAATAATCCACTGAAGAAATGGGTGGAAGACATGAACAGACACTTCTCCAAAGAAGACCTCCAGATGGCCAACTGACACATGAAAAGATGCTCAACGTCACTCACCATCAGGGAAATACAAATCAAAGCCACACTGATATACCACCTCACACTGGTCAGCGTGGCTAAAATGCACAAATCAGGAGACTATATAGATGCTGGAGAGGATGTGGAGAGACGGGAACCCTCTTGCACTGTTGGCGGGAATGCAAACTGGTGCAGCCGCTCTGGAAAACAGTGTGGAGGCTCCTCAAAAAATTAAAAATAGAACTACTCTATGACCCGTCAATAGCACTACTAGGAATTTATCCAAAGGATACAGGAGTGCTGATTCATAGGGGCACGTGTACCCCCATGTTTACAGCAGCGCTATCAACAATAGCCAAATTATGGAAAGAGCCTAAATGTCCATCAACTGATGAATGGATAAAGAAGATGTGGTTTATATATACAATGGAATACTACTTGGCAATGAGAAAGAATGGAACCCAGTCATTTGCAGCAACGTGGAAGGAACTGGAGGGTATTATGCTGAGTGAAATAAATGAGTCAGAAAAATGACAGATACTGTATGTTTTTGCTCATATGTGGATCTTGAGAAACTTAACAGAAGAGCATGGGGGAAGAGAAGGAAAAAAATAGTTACAGAGAGGGAGGGAGGCAAACCATAAGAGACTCTTAAATGAAGAGAATAAACGGAGGGTTGATGGAGGGGGGGAGAGGGGAAAATGGGTGATGGGCATTGAGGGGGGCGCTTGTTGGGATGAGCACTGGGTGTTGTATGTAAGCGATGAACCATGGGAATCTACCCCAAAAACCAAGAGCATGCTTTACACACCGTATGTTACACAATTTGACAGTAAATTATATTACAAAGATTAAAAAAAAAAAAAAAAGCATTCCCTCTGGAAGAAAAATAATAAATAAAAACAAAGAAGGGAGTAAATGCAAAATGGCATACAGCAAACCAGTCCCGAATCACTCCTTCCTGTGGGATGTCTGCTACGGTCGAGACAGCCCCAAGACAAATATCGAACGGGAATGAATAGGGACGCTACCGAAAGAATGCTCCTTCCTTGGCCGCAGTCAGATGTGAGCCAACTGGAGAGACCGGTAAGGAAGCCCATTCTGGGAGGGAGAAACACAGAGGGTGATTTCTGGCCTCACAAACAGCCATGAGGGGCGAATGGGAGCGCGAGAGCCACAAAGGCCTGTGCAGCCCAACCCAGAGATGCCGAAGGTCCTGCTTCTGAGCAGGTGCTGTGGGCAGGGATGTGACAGATGGACCAGCAACGCCCCACGTTGAGCCGGGGGCTGCGCAATCCCAGAATCACTGGATAGGCAGTGGGGCTTCGTTCGTGCTCACACCAGGCCAGGGTCAGCCCAGTGTATATAGGAAAGGAACCCTGTTTGTTCAAACGGCTGTTGATGTTTGGAATCCTTAAAACACATGCTTATTGTAGAAAATATGGAATATTTAAAAATTAAAAGGCCAGAAAGACACCCAAGGAAAAGAAGCCATGATCTAAAGACAGCCCTCTGCACGACCTCCTCTCTGTCTCTAGACAATTTGGAGAAGCCTGCAGACTCTGTGTCTCCATTTCACTCTGCGGCCCGCCTGGTTTTGGGAGTATTCTCTCATGCCACTGTCACTCTTCCCAAATGGCACCTCTAATCAGTGCTTACTATTCCTTTCATATAAATACAGAAAAGCCATAGTACTGGCTACGAACATTTTCTACTCCTACAGATGAAATTATTCATCCTAATGAGGGTTGTTCCCCTGAAGCCTTTCCCACAAATTACATACCAAGATTAATAAAAATTTACTTCAATTTTTAGAAATAATTTTATAAGCGAGGTAGTCTTTGGGGGATTTTTGGAAGGACAGGGTTTACACCACAAATATGAAAAATGCTAGCGTATCATTTAAAATTAAGAATGAATCCAGGGGCGCCTGCGTGGCTCAGTCGGTTAAGCGTCTGGCTTCGGCCCAGGTCATGATCTCATGGTTCGTAAGTTCGAGCCCGCATCGGGCTCCATGATGACAGCTCAGAGCCTGGAGCCTGCTTTAGATTCTGTGTCCCCCTTTCTCTCTGCCCCCCTCCCCTGCTCGTGTGCACTCTCTCTCTTAAAAAAGGAATTATTGGGGCGCCTGGGTGGCGCAGTCGGTTAAGCGTCCGACTTCAGCCAGGTCACGATCTCGCGGTCCGGGAGTTCGAGCCCCGCGTCGGGCTCTGGGCTGATGGCTCGGAGCCTGGAGCCTGTTTCCGATTCTGTGTCTCCCTCTCTCTCTGCCCCTCCCCCATTCATGCTCTGTCTCTCTCTGTCCCAAAAATAAATAAACGTTGAAAAAAAAAATTTATAAAAAAAAATAAATAAATAAACAACAAAAAAAAGGAATTATTAAAATAAATGCTTCAGTGAAATGTTTGTCATTCTCATAAAGAACAGAATCCCTTCCTTGCCTAAAAAAAATTTCGTGAGTGCTGGGTTATTTTCATAGTCTTTTAGAATGAAGCCAACAGGCACCATCTCACAAAACAAACAGTCTGTGCTTGGTCACCACAAGCTGCGTCAGCCTGACTGTACTGGGCCTGCTGGCTGGGAGGCCGGGGAGGCCAGAGGGGGAGGCCAGGTGCCTTGGCTTTGGGTGTGCATTGTGCCAGGGGTTATGATGGGATCTGGGGCTTTTAGGCAACCCTGGGGTTGGGGAAGGCTCCTTGGCGGGAGGAAATCAATAGTGATCCGTTGGGGGCATCTTAGAGAAAAGAATCGGGGGGCCCGAGGGGGGAAGAGGCCTGGATTTCAGAGAAGGGGTGGTCTGGGCAGGACTGCAAAGGTGCCTCGGTGACCCGTGGGTGAGGGGAACAGCCCTGTGTGAAGACTTTAGAATTCAAGGAAAGGAGGGGGTACAGGCCAGCAGGGGAGGTGGAAGGTGGTGGTGGGGGGGGGGGGAGCGTGCACTGGAGAAGGTGACTGCAAGCACCCTTTTTAGTCCTTCCAAAGGAAACACATAAAAACCAGCACTCTACAAACACAAAATGAACCTTGTTCTGACCCAGCCAAGCCTGTGGATGACTACGTCCTGACCAGCCTCTCCCTCTGCTGGTCTGCCTACCTCCTGCTAGATCAACCTCCTAGCCACGCTGCTCTAGACAGCTCTTGCTCTCACTCCGGAACCTTCAACTGCTCGCAGCTGCCACAGGAGCCCAAGCTCCCACACTCTCAGGCATCTAGCCAAGCTGTGGTCTGGAGGGTGCCCCAGGGCCAGCAGCGTGGGCATCAGCTGGAGACACATGTGGGCAGGCTGGTGGCCTTGCACTAGCCCTCCCGGCAGCTCAGAGGCAAGCTCAGGGCCAGCACCGTTCTGCCCCCAGCCACCTAGTCACCCGTCCCCCTGCAGTCCGTTTGCCTGCACCCCCTCTGCCCTTCCCTGGTATTGCCGAGGTAGGACCAGATTTGCGGCTCAAACCTGGCTCAGCCTTCCAAGGGCAGGTCAGTGGCCCAGCCTCAGGTAAGACTCTGCTGCAGTCTGCTTCCCGGCCTCCTCACATCTGTTGGCTCACCACCTGTCACAGCTTTCCCAATCCAGGCCTATGAGAGCACCCTCAGCAGGCAGCTCCTGGATGGCAGGACCTAATGGTATGATTGCACGGAGCGCTTCTAACACGTTACACGAATGTATGAAGACACAGGGCCGAGCACTCGAGAAACGGCAAAGGGCTCCCTTCCCCTGCAGTGGTCAGACACATACTGCTGTGGACGGTGATGTCATGCTGGATTGAATCCATATAGTCCTATGGGATGCGAGCCACAGAGTTCCTGCCTTTATACATGAGAAGAATTAAGATAAAAATTCCCAAACGGCCTAAAGAGCTGAGACTGATACAGGACATCAAAGCTGCATTTGGAACAAACGCCAGGCTGAGAGGCAGCATTCCCACAGAATGAAAGAGGCAGGGCGCCTCTCCACAGGCCCGGGGCACCCCTGGTCCTTCCCCTTCCCCCAGTAAGGGCGGGTGCATGGTTCGTCTTTCAGCCTTCGGCACTCTTCCTGGGTGCTTCCGCAGAGAAGCCGTTATGTGCAGAAATGTCACATAACGGGGGCGTCTGGGTGGATCAGTCGGTAAAGTGCCTGACTCTTGATTTCGGGCACCGTGCTGACAGCACAGAGCTTGCTTGGGATTCTGTGTCTCCCCCTCTCACTGTCTCAAATAAACATTAAAAAGATACATATATTTTTTTAATGTCACATATGAACGCAGGCAGAACTGGAGCAGACCAAAACGATTTGGTTTTTCTACTAACTTTTAAAATCTTCAGGTCAATAAATCTATTCATGTAAGAAAAAAGGGGAAAAAAGACTATCTCACCCACGTGTGTTCACAGTACAACTTCGAGGGACTAATGCTCGAGCAAGTTCAACTGAGTGTTTCAGAAGGGTGCCAGCCCAACCTACTGGCTACATTTCAAGAGAATGGATTTTCTGGCAAAGAAACTCAGGATATTCAAATGTGCAACCATTAGTAAAACTAATTATAAATAGCTCTAAGCATTAGCAACAGTGCTGATGAGTCATATATGAAAGAAGTAAAAAAAAACCTTTCTCTGCATGTCTTAACATAACAGAAACCATCGATGTTTTCACAATAAACTTTATAAACATCACTTACATGCTTTGCAATGAAAAACAAAATCTTAACTTTGTTCCACTTTCTATTTGACTTAGAATATGAAATAACCTCACTTAATTGGAAATTCACCTGATTAAATTGCTCAAGCCATACAATGAGGCTAAATTGGAATAGAAGCAACTTTTCCCAAAATAAAACAACTCTGATCTGCATGTTTTTCTTTTTTCTCCTGATTCCATTTAATAACAAAGAATGGAAAACAGCCCCAAGACAGGGTGTCTGTCCAGCGTAAGTCTCTGGGTACGAGCATTTGCAAACGGCTGTAACCCCCAACATGCTCGAAATAGAAACTTTTCCCCTGAGACTCGAACAAATGATGGCAGACCCTTCGAAAGCACAGGTTTTTGCCGACACCCCCACCAAGGCACACACCCTCCAGCAAAACACATATATGGTTTCTGGGCCAGGAAGAGCTCCTGGGAGGGAAGCGGGGAGGAACGAAGCCTGCCGACGCCCTAGCCCTGCCTGTAATCCTGCCGCATCGCCACGCATAGCTGCTTCCAAGAACATCGGTGCCAACCAATGTCAGGGCTGCGTGCAGACCCACCTGCTGCAGGATAGCTCCAAGGAGCCAGGAGCAGAGGGGCTCCCAGCACAACACAGGGGCGGTGCGGAGTTCACTGTAGTTTAGTGGCATCCAGAAAACAAAGCAGGCTGCAAGAAATGTGCTCCTAGCGAGCACAGCTGTTGTCACTAGATTTGAAAGTCCCTTTCTTGAAATCTCTAACTCGGCCCGAAGTCTGGCTAACCCTTTCAGCCTCCAGCGGAGAACCTCTACCCTTGGGCGTTAATCTGCTCCTGAACGCAAGTTTAGGGGCTGTAATTAGAGACACAAAAGGATTTAGAGCCGCCGGCAAAGAGGCAGAAAATCACATGAACCAACCCTATCGATAATCCAGACCCGGCAAAACTACCTGCAACACCGGATGATGGTTTGAGAGTACCATAAATGATGAGGTGGGCAGGCGTGTTTCATTGTAACCAAAACTATCTGTTCCCATACAAAGTTGAAAGAAAAAAAAAAGCCAGAGCAGTTGCAAGCTTTCCAAAGTAATGGATAGCGTGGTATTTAAAAGAAATTTTCCCGAGGATATTTGAAATTATATGTACATTTTAGAAGCTGAGGCTATGGTAATTTTGCCTCCAAAGAGAGAGGACTGTGTCCCAGCACTCTTCATGCCATTTCAGTGCACATTCGATAGGATCAGAGCGCAGCAGCCTTAACCCCAGGTCTGAGCAAGACGCCCCCTTTCCCAACACGCTGTGCGCATCAGGCAGACCCTGAGCACATCTCCCACAACCGAGGCTGATCTACTCGGCTAGTAGGACCAGGAAAATGCCACAAGTGACCCAGTTTCTGGTGTTCACCTGTTCCGAGCCCATCTTAGGCCATGGTGTACCCTCTGTGCCTGCCCAGGACAACAGCCGTGGCTGTCTGTGAAAACAGGGGCACAGGAGCCACTCCAGACCCGCCCGGCAGCTCTCCCAGGGAGGTGGCCTGGACACACAGGACAAAGGTGCAGATGACAACTGTCAGCGACACAGAAGAAAAGGTTACCGCATCTGCCCCGAACTTTCCCGTGAGTAGCACTTCCTTCCTCCGCCAAGCAAAGTTGGAACAACAGAGTAGCCCGGAGGGAAGATCTAGGCAGGAGCTTTCGGCTCAGCCTCTCTTCATGGCCTAACAGTTCACCTGACTCCCGGGCAGACACCCCCGCCCCCTCCCTGACCACCTGGGCATCGTGCAGGAGAACAGATGTGCACTTGGTGGGGATCACGGTTACAGGTCTCTGTTTCCAGCTGACCCCACATGGGGAGAAAGGAAGCGCTCTCTCTCTTGTGTCTGGGAAAGAAACTTCACAGGGAGAGGTAAGAGCCACTCGCACCTCCTGACTCACCTTCCCTTCCCGGCTCCTAAGCGATGACAAGATAGCACTGCCCACGGCCCAGGAAACCAGACGCCACGGCTTTGTCCAAGCGGCCTCCCTCGATCCCATCCTGCCTGCTCGCTCCCCTGATCACCACACACAACGAAACAAAACAAGCCTACGGGTAAGAGATATACTAGCAGGAAGGAGTTAGCATGTGAACAGCTGTTTCTACTCATGAAACTCTGGGTACGTAGTTTGCATGGAGGTACATTTCCCCAGAACCTCCGAGAACCACCATACCTGCACTGGCCACTCTCAGTCTTTGTCATAAATGTCAGCCCTTCTCTGGGCCTCTGAGGACGGGCTGGGAGTACAATCAAGTTAAATAAGAGTTGAGCAAGCTAATTCATCATTTGGCCATACTCTCGGGCAGGGCAACACAGGATATTTATGTGTTTGTGGTTCAGTCTATGAATAATTTACAGAGTGCCTTTTTTTTTTTTGAGAGAGAGAGAGACAGAGAGAGAAAGAGAGAAAGAGAAAGGGGGCACAAGTGAGTGAGGGGCAGAGAGAAACAGAAGCAGGGCTCACCCGAAGCAGGGCTTGAGCTCACTCGATGTGGGGCTCGAACTCACAAACTGTGAGATCATGACCTAGCCTGAAGTCAGATGCTTAACCGACTGAACCACCCAGGCACCCCCAGAGTGCTTTTTTATAAACTGGTCGGGTTTTGTCTGTTTGTATTTTTAAGAGCACATGATTTACTTTGCAGCTGTACATAAAGTTCTAGAAAATGCTAACTGATCTGTGAGACAGAAGTCCGGTAAGTGGTTGCCTGGGGATGGAGAAGGAGGAGAATGGCAGGCTTTAAACAGAGATTTAAATTTAGGCAGAAAAGAATACACATTACCAATTCCAGAGAAATTGGTTTTTTTTGTTGTTTTTTTTTTAATTTTTTTTTTCAACGTTTATTCATTTTGGGGACAGAGAGAGACAGAGCATGAACGGGCGAGGGGCAGAGAGAGAGAGGGAGACACAGAATCGGAAACAGGCTCCAGGCTCTGAGCCATCAGCCCGGAGCCCGACGCGGGGCTCGAACTCCCGGACCGCGAGATCGTGACCTGGCTGAAGTCGGACACTTAACCGACTGCGCCACCCAGGCGCCCTGAGAAATTGTTTTAAAAGTACCCACTGGTGCCTCTGTAATAAGGACAACGTAAAACTCAGTTTGAAGTTTTAGTGGTCCTTCCTCTGAGCATCTTCAGGATTTTGTAGCAGTGAATTGCCATGTGCTGGGTGACAGCAACAGACCCTAATACTAACTAATTAACCAGGTTACAGAATTTCATTCATGTTTCTGAACAAAGCACCATTTCAGACTTTTTAATTTTTTTTTTTTTTTTTTGAGAGAGAGAGAGAGAGAAGCAAGCAGGGGAGAGGGGCAAAGAGACTGACAGAATCTCAACACAGAGCCAGATGTGGCTCCACCCCATGACCCTGGGATCATGACCTGAGTTGAAATCAAGAGTTGGGTTCTTAACTGAGCCACCCAGGCACCCCTTAGACTTTTTTCTATTAGGCAAAAAATAATATCGACATATCGTATTAAAAATTAATACAAAGTTATTTTAAAAATTGTTGTAATACCTAAGTGTTATTAAAAGTATTTCAAATTGCACAATGGTATATGTCAAATATATATTTTAAAAAGTGATCAAAATAAAGTATGTTTTCATAAAAACAGAAGTGAACAATCATTATCTTGTTATACGTATTGCTTAAAACATTAATTCCCGGGGCGCCTGGGTGGCTCCGTCGGTTGGGCGGCCGATTTAGGCTCAGGTCAAGATCTCGCGGTCCGTGAGTTCGAGCCCCGCGTCAGGCTCTGTGCTGACTGCTCAGAGCCTGCAGCCTGTTTCAGATTCTGTGTCTCCCTCTCTCTGACCCTCCCCCGTTCATGCTCTGTCTCTCTCTGTCTCAAAAATAAATAAACGTTAAAAAAAATTAAAAAAAAAAAACATTAATTCCCACCTAAACCAGAAAATTATCCTGTGCACCCCTCATTTAAAGAAAACTGGACATACAGAACGCAAAAGTGGAGTTCTACACAGTGGCTCCCATCAATCCTTCGGGGCAAAAGTCTCTTCCTTCTCCCCAAGGGTCTTTTATTTAGATAACTCGTCACCTCCATCAGCTAGCAGGCGCCCTGCATCTCCTCCCTGTCCCTCCACTGGCCAGTTCTCCGGCATAGATGCTTTGCTTGGAACAGAATTCCGATCATTCTGATATCCTTAAAGATGTTCCTCTACTTAAAAAAAAAAAAAAAAAAAAAAAAAAAAAGCTTCTAAATATAAGGGAAGAGGCCCAACTTCATTCATAATGAAAAGTGCCCATTTAAATTGTTTTGAAATTTTAAAAATGTTTATTTTATTTTTGAGATAGAGTGTGCATAAGAGAGAGAAGGGGAGGGGCGGAGAGAGGGAGAGAGAATCCCAAGCAGGGTCCACGCTAACAGCGCAGATGCGAGGCTCAACCTCACAAACCGTGAGATCATGACCTGAGCCGAAATCAAGAGTCAGATGTTTAACTGACTGAGCCACCTGGTGCCCTGAAAAATGCTCATTTAACCAATGAAGCCATTTTTCACCCGTCACATTCGAAAAGAGTACAGAACTAAACTGAAAATAACCTCTGCTAGAGTGGACGTGAGCCTGAAAAGCGGCCCGAGAAATTTGGAGGTGGCTGTCGCAGTTCGTGCTCCCCAAACTTCTGATTCAAGAACCCCAGGTTGGAAATGGACTGCAACGACCTGTACGTACAGGTACAGAGACTCGGGTACAGAGACACCACATGCTGCAGTTACAGGCTTTCACCAGAGGCACCAGAAATATCCGTCTACAGAGGTTCTGTAGAACAGCGGAGGATCCAGACTGTGGAGCAGCGTGGGGTCGTTAAGAGAAATCGCGACTCAGACCTCAGCGCAGTCAACCCGGAACGATCTCTGCGGATACAGACGTTAAGTGCACAAGAACGTGTATGATACAAAGAAGCCCAAGATCAGCAGTGAGTGCCAATGCTGCTCTCCGGAGACACACAACAGTGGTGCAAGGCCCCTGGTCCACCCAATGCCCTTCTGAGCCCGGGGAGTCGACTGCGCCCTGGTGTTACTTTAAGAACTGAATAAATGCAGAAGTACATGTTAGCCTTAGAGTATATCGTAGCCAGCACTCCAACACCGGCCTTCTTAGCGTCCTTCTTCTTGTCCCGATCACAGAGCAATAAACAGACCTTCTCTGGGGCACTGCCTAGAACAGAACAGGGTGCACAGCTGACGGTTTCCTGGGGACCAACCCTCCTGCTGACTCCTACGAGCACAGGCACACTGAACCCCCAAAGCTTTTCCTCTTTAAAAATGCAACGAGCTGGGGTGCTTGGGGGGCTCAGCTGGTTAAAGTGTCCGACTCTTGGTTTCAGGCTTAGATCATGAGGTCATGGTTTCGCGAGTTCAAGCCCCGTGCTAGGCTCTGTGCTGTCAGCACGGAGCCTGCTTGGGATTCTCTCTCTCCCTCTCTCTCTGCCCTACCCCACTCACACTCTCTCAAAATAAACTTAATTAAATTTTTTTAAATTAAGAAAAAAAATTTAATATAAAAAATTAAAATAAAAATAGAGTGAGCTTTTTTTAATGCTAGTTTTTATTGTTATAAACGTAACTTGTGAGTATAATAATATAATTTATAAAGTACTATAAAAGTAATAAGTAACATGTTACTTAAATGTAGATTTAAAAATGTTTAAGATGGTAAATTTTCTTTTTTTTATTGCTCACCATGATAAATATACTTTTATTTATTTATTTATTTATTTATTTATTTATTTATTTATTTATTTATTTATTTATTTTTAATTTTTATCCAAATTAGTTAGCATATAGTCAACAACGACTTCAGGAGTAGATTCCTTAGTGCCACTTCCCCATTTAGCCCATCCCCCCTCCCACACCCCCTCCAGTTACCCTCAGTTTGTTCTCCATATTTAGGAGTCTCTTCTGTTTTGTCCCCCTGCCTGGTTTTAGATTATTTTTGTTTCCCTTCCTTACGTTCATCTGTTTTGTCTCTTAAAGTCCTCATGTGAGTGAAGTCATTGGATATTTGTCTTTCTGTGACTGACTCATTTCACTTAGCATAATACCCTCCAGTTCCATCCACGTAGTTGCAAATGGCAAGATTTCATTCTTTTTGATTGCCGAGTAAGACTCCATTGTATATATGTACCACATTTTCTTTATCCATTCATCCATCAATGGACATTTGGGCTCTTTCCACACTTCGGCTATTGTTGATGGTGCTGCTATAAACATGGGGGTGCATGTGTCCCTTTGAAACAGCACACTTGTATCCCATGGATACATGCCTAGTAGTGCAATTGCTGGGTCTAGGGTAGTTCTATTTTTAGTTTTTTTGAGGAACCTCCTCCATACTGTTTTCCAGAGTGGCTGCACCAGCTTGCATTCCCAAGATGGTAAATTTTCTGTTATATGTATTGCACCACAATATCTTTAAAAATTAAAACTAAGAACAGGGGCATCTGGGTGGCTGTGTGGGTTAAATGTCTGACTCTTTAAAAAAAAAAATAATGTTTATTTATTTTTGAGAGAAAGAGAAAGAGAGAGAGAGAGAGAGAGAGAGAGAGAGAGAGCACAAGCGGGGGAGGGGCAGAAAGAGAGAGGGAGACGGAATCCGAAGCAGGCTCCAGGCTCGAGCTGTCAGCACAGAGCCCCACGCGGGGCTCGAATCCACAAACCCATGAGATCATGACCTGAGCCGAAGTCGGACGCTTAACTGAGCCACTCAGGCTCCTGAGTCCATTTATTTTTTAAAATTTACAGTTAAACTTGAAAGAATACACTAATTCCACTTAAAAAAAAAAAAAAAGAGGAGGGGCATGCAAACACTTTAGTGTGAATTAGCCAACTACAAAATGCAAGGTAGAGAATTACTTCTATTTGAAGACAAGAAATCACAAGTACCTTTATGGGGGTTCAGGGTCGCTCCTGTGCATAAAAACATCACGCCCCTCATTCCCCTTTTCTAACCACTTCAAGTCCTCCAAAGTTCTGCAATCTGATTTGCAGGAACAGGCAGCGCGCTCCCCCCAGACCTCAGCACAGCGCTAAAAACTCCTGGTAGCTGACAAGTGTACAGGCAGCCCTGCACCATTTTCCTTTAAGGCGAAAACGCAGTAGCCTGCCACCTCGTGGAAACAAGAGGTAACAACACTTCATCTGAAGCGTCAGTGCAGCTCTCTAACAGAATAACCTACATACGGCTGAAGAAAAGAGAAAAGCATTCTAACAGGCACATGAAAAGATGCTCAACGTCACTCATCATCAGGGAAATACAAATCAAAACCGCAATGAGATACCACCTCACACCCGGTCAGAGTGGCTAAAATTAACCACTCGGGAAACAACAGATGCTGGCGAGGATGTGGAGAATGGGGAACCCTCCTGCACCGTCGGTGGGAATGCAAACTGGTGCAGCCGCTCTGGAGAACAGTATGGAGGTTCCTCAAAAAACTGAAAATAGAACTACCCTCTGACCCAGCAACTGCACTACTAGGTATTTATCCAAAGGATACAAAAATGCTGATTTGAAGGGGCATATGCACCCCAATATTTACAGCAGTAATATCAACAATAGCCAAAGTATGGAAAGAGCCTAAATGTCCATCAACTGACAAATGGATAAAGAAGATGTGGTTTATTTTGCATTGTGGGTGGCAATTCCAGCTGGTGCAGCCACTCTGGAAAACATTATGGAGGTTCCTCAAAAAGCTAAAAATAGAACTAGCCTACATCCCAGCATTGCACTACTAGGCAATTATCCACAAGATACAGGGGTGCTGTTTCAAAGGGACGCATGCACCCCAATGTTTAGAGCAGCACTATCAACAATAGCCAAAGTGTGGAAAGAGTCCAAATGTCCATCGATGGATGAATGGATAAAAAAGATGTGGTATACACACACACACACACACACACACACACACACACACACACACACACACATTGGAGTATTACTCGGCAATCAAAAAGAATGAAATCTTGCCATTTGCAACTACGTGGATGGAACTGGAGGGTATTATGCTAAGTGAAATTAGTCAGAGAAAGACAAAAATCATATGACTTCACTCATATGAGGACTTTAAGGGACAAAACAGATGAACCTAAGGGAAGGGAAACAAAAATAATCTAAAAACAGGGAGGGGGACAAAACAGAAGAGACTCATAAATATGGAGAACAAACAGAGGGTTACTGGAGGGGTTGTGGGCTAAATGGGGAAGGGGCACTAAGGAATCTATTCCTGAAATCATTGTTGCACTATACACTAACTAATTTGGAAGTAAATTTAAAAAAATAAAAAATAAAATAAAAAAAGAATAATCTATCCAACAAGGCTGTAATTCAGAATAGGAGAGATAACAAGTTTCCAGAAAAAAAAGAATAGTTTAAGAATTTCATCACCACTAAACCAGCCTTAGGAGAAACCTTAGAGCAAATTCTTTGAATAGAAATAAAAGGCTACAGTCAACAGTAACAAAACTATGAAAGGAAAAAAAAAATCAACAGATAAATGATAACGTAATAAAAGTAGATTAATCACATATACAACCACTGTGGAGTTTAAAGCACAAAAGCAGTAAATTCAATTGTATCTATAAAAACCATTCAAAGGTGGGAGCACCTGGGTGACTTAGTTAAGCATGCAACTCTTGATTTTCATTCAGATCATTATCCCAGGGTTGTAGGATTGAGCCCTGTGTTGGCTCCATACCAAGCATGGAGGTTGCTTGGAATACTACATCTCCTTCTGCCCTCCCATGCTCACACATGCACTTGCTATCTCTCTCAAAAAAAAAAAAAAATTAAAGGATTCACAGAATAAAAAGATATGTTATATATACAAGTGTGTGTGTATGTCTATAAGGAGTAAAAATTTAACGCTTTTAGAATGGGTTCAAACCTTAGCCACCATGAACTTAATATAGACTACTATTAGAGAAGACTTGTATACAAACATAATAATAAACACAAATCAAGAACCAGTAATAGATATGAAAAGAAAAAAGAGAAAGGAATCCAAGTATATCAATAAAGAAGGTCATAAAACCACAAGGGAAGAAGACCAAGAGAAGAAAGGAACAGAGAAGGACTACAAAAAACAATTCTAAAAATGGCAAAATATACATACCTATCAATAATTGCTTTGAATGTAAATGGGTTAAATGCTTCAATAAAAAAATACAGAGAATGAATGGATAAAAAACAAGACCAATCTATATGTTGTCTAAAGGAGGCTCACTTCAGACCTAAAGACACATGTAGATCTAAAATAGAGTGATGGAGGGGTGCCTGGGTGACTCAGTCAGTTAAGTGTCTGACTTCAGGTTCAGGTCATGCTCTCACAGCTTGTGAATTTGAGCCCCACATCAGCGTCTGTGCTGACAGCTCAGAGCCTGGAGTCTGCTTTGGATTCTGTCTTTCTCTGTTCCTCCCCTGCTTGCTCTCTCTCTCCCTCCGTCTCTCAAAAATAAACAAACATTAAAAAATAATAAGGTGAAGTGATGAAAAAATACAATGCAAATGGAAGCAAAGAGAAATCTGGGGTAGCAATACTGTATCAGACAAAATGGACTTTAAGACAAAGGCTTTAAGAAAAGAGAGAGAAGATGGGAGCAGTGAAGTATATATGGAACTATTTGCAGATGTAAAGGAAGAAGTTAATATTCACACAATAAAAATAGAGGACTTTAGTAGCCCACTTTTCAATAGACAGATCCCAGATAGAAAATCAACAATGAAACAATGGTTTTGAATGATGTATTGAACCAGATGGACCTAATAGATATATACAGAGAATTCCATCCAAAAACAACAGAACACACATTCTTTTCAAGTGTACAAGGAACAGTATCCATAACACATCACATGCTAGGCCACAAAACATGTCTCAACAAATTCATTAAGTGTGAAATCATAAAACTATGGGCATAATTTATAACCACAATAGTGTGAAATGAGAAATCAATGAAAAGAAATCAAAGGGAAAGATACAAGTCTTTGTGAGGGAGCTAAGATGGCAATGTAATAGGAGGACACCAAGCTTGTCTGTAAAATACAACTAGATAACTATCAAATCATTCTGAATACCCAAGAAATGAATGACAGAACAAACTCTATAACTAGAGGGCGAGAAGAGGCCATATCAAGGATGGTGGTAACTGCAGAGACTTGCTTTGTTGTAGAAACAGATAACAGGTGCTGTGGAGGGATGGGAGCCATGGTTGCAGAGAATGAGAGACAGAGAGAGAGAGAGAGGGAAAGAGGGAGAGAGAGAGGGAAAGAGAGAGAGGGAGAGAGACGGGGGGGGGGGAGAGAGAGGGAGGGAGGGAGGGAGGGAGGGAGGGAGGGGGGAGAGGGGGGGAGAGGGGAGAGAGGGGGAGAGGGGGGGAGAGAGAGAGAAGCAGATAGGGGACCATACAAAGATGTGCTTCCCGAAAGTCATTGTTTGGGAAAATGAGAGAGGCTGATTTTCATTAGTACTTGCAACCAGAGGGCCTTGAATACTGGAATATTAAAAGGTCAGAGGACTTTGTTGGGATAGAGCTCTGAGGGCACTGCCATGCTCCTGGAGAGAAGGCAAGCAAATAACCCTGGGGCAGACAGCATGATGATGTGAGGAACACTTGGGGCACACAAGGGGTAGCTTTATTACTCTTCTGACAGACATTCTGTTAGAGGGACAAAGAGAAAGGCAGGATCCATTTCCCTCCCTGGCTCTCAGCATGAATTCAGAGTCACCTGCTGACAGTAGACTGGCCTTGATGTTGGCTGTCTTAGCAGGCTTATATCAGGTCCCATGTCCCTGAACTGTGGTGTGAATTCCCTTCTCAGTCAAACCTACTTCAGTCCCAGTGTGGTGAGATCCTCTCCCAATAAGACCAGTGTAAGCCCCTACCACAGCATGTCCCTAAAGCCTGGAGTTTAAAGAGTTAGGAGACTTGCCTGGGATAGAGCCTCATGTACACTGCCCTCCTCCTGGAGGGAAGACATGCAACAACCCAGAGATGGATAACATGGAAACAGTGATCTGACAATACAGGGGAGAGATTATTCACTCTTCTCAGTGTGCTTCCCTGCAAACATCAGCCATGGAGGGACAAAGGAACTAGATGGTGCCATTTTGCTCCCCTTCTCTCAGCATAAACACATAGCCACCTGCAGTAAGAATCAGAGCATGTAGAATGGATGTATGAACCTGCTTCAGGTTCAACAACCCTGAACTCTGGTGGGACTACCCTTCTCGATGAAGCTTGCCTCAGTCCCAGTGCAGCAGGCCTCTTACTCAGAAGATCAGCAGAAATCCCTCCACACACCACATCTCCCAACCAGAGAGTCTTCAGGAATTCAGTTCTTGTAGAAATAGTGTCAGGTCTCATCACAAGCATACCAGAGCACACCTAGTTAAAACTCTCACATCCTGGCCATGTACCAAACACTTCCCACAGAAAGCAGCGAGAGCCTCAGAAGAAAAATGGCCTGAAGACAGAGCAGCCAAAACACAGAAATGGAGTGCACTCAGCTCATACCAGAACATTCCCTGAAGTGCAAGTCCCTGGACACTACATGACTGTTTATTCTTCATAAGGCCATTACTCTCAGGAGCAGGAAATAAAACATGATTTTCTAACACAAATAATAAGACAGAGACCTAGACAAAATGCCAAGATGAAGGATTAATTACACAAGAAACAACTAGAGAGTGAAACAGATATATGTAACAGAGTTTAAGTGAAACAGATAGAAGTAACATTTCTGATGAAAATTTAAAGTCATATTCATAGACATACTCCCTGGGATTTAGGAAAGCATGGGACACATCACGGAGACCCTTAAAATAGAGACAAAAGAGTCAAACAATTATTCAAAAATGAAAAATGCAATAACTGAGATTGGCCCTGATGCTGGCTTGATGCAACAAACATGAAGGTAGAAGAAGCAAAGGAACCAACAAGTGATATATAAGATAAAAAAATAAAATATTAAAGCTGATCAGAAGAGAGAAAGAGGAATTATAGAACACAAGAACAGACTTAGGGAAGTCAGTGACTCAATCAAATGTAATAACATTCATATCATAGGAGTCCCAGAAGAACAATAGAGAGAAAAGGAGCAGAAAACTTATTTGAGGAAATAACAGCTGAAAACTTCCCTAATCTGGGGAAGGAAACAGACATCAATATCCAAGGAGCATAGAACTCCCATCAAAATCAACAAAAGCAGGTAAACACCAAGACATATTATAATAATATTTGCAAAATATAGTCTTAAAAATTTTTCTGAAAGCAGTTAGACAAAAGAAGTCTGTAATTTACAAAGGAAGACCCATAAGAAGAGCCATGACTTCTCAACAGAAACTTAGTAACCCCCAAGGAAGGGGCATGATATATCCATGTGATGAGCAGTAACAACCCACAGCAATCAATATTCTACCAGGAAGGATGTAATTCAACAAAACGACAGATAAAGAGTTTCTCAGGCAAACAAAAACCAAATGAATTTCTGACCACTAAATCAGGCCTGCAAGTTTAGTACCTCAATATTAAATGGACTCTGAGTGGAAAGGAGAGACTAAACGTGACAAAGACGAGAAATAATCACAGGAATCTCCAGGGACAATAACAAAACAAGTAATAAAATGGCGGTAAATACATATGAATCAATAATTACTCTGAATGTAAATGGACTAAATGTTCCATTCAAAAGACATAGGGTGTTAGAATGGATTTAAAAACCAATATCAATCTACATGCTGCCTAAAAGACACTCATTTTGTATCTAAAGACACCTGCAGATTGAAAACACGGAGATGGAAAAACATTTATCACAGAAATGCACATCAAAAGAAATCTGGATTAGCAATACTTATATCAGACAAATTAGATTTTTAAAAATGTTTTTATGTTATTTTTGAAAGAGAAAGAGAGGCAGAGTGTGAGTGAGGGAGGGGCAGAGAGAGGGGGAGACACAGAATCTGAAACAGGTTCTGTTGTGCCCAGAATTCTCGATCCCCAAAGACCACCAGGGAGCCGAGTCTGATGCAAAAGCAAAGAGCCTTTATTCGAGCTAGCTCGAGCTCAATCCCCTACCTGCACAGACACAGCGGTGAGATGCCAGAGAGAGCCAGCGAATTTCCAAAATATAAAGGTTTTATAGGGGTCTAGGGGCAGTTCGTGAGGTAATGGCTGTGGCTTCAGCCGATTGGCTGGGGAAGGGTCGGAGTCCCGTTGTGCAGGTCGCCGGGCGTGTTTTGATCAGGAAGTTGAAAGGGTGAGCGGGAGGTTACTCAAGGGGTGGAGGCGTGGTCTGAGGTTTCTGTGATTTTCCCGGAAAGGGGCCATGTCGGGGACATAGTCACTCAAGGTGGAGGACACAGAACAAGATGGAGTCGACTGGCATAGGTCCGCTCTTTCATTCCCACCTTGTCATGTAGCTTGCAGACCCAATCATGGGACCGGCTGCATTTCTATTTTGTCCTCTTCTGTTGTTGCATGCACACGACTCCTGAAACAGAATGCTATGGGCACCAGTGACAGTCACAACAAAGTTTATTACAATGAGAGGCAAGGCCAACCAATCGGGACCAACACTCTTGATAAGAGTGCAGCCCCGAACAGCCGGGGTACAAAGTTCTTATAGCCGATCACATCGTTTTATCATCACCTGGGAACAGAACAAAGAAACATTTTCCAGATGAGTTAGAAACAGTTGCCTAATGAAGTGTTTATTTTAGACTTTCTGCCTGTAAGTTGCAACCAGTGGACCTCCTTGACCCTGCCTCTGATGCTCTTTTCTTTGAACTTTTGTTTCCTTAATTGGTGAAGCCTAATTTACAAGAGTATGAGGGGTAGCTTACAAGAGCAAAGCAAGGCTGTTATCTCTTAACCTTCAGTGTCAACAGAAAGCTGTTATTTTTCAAGCTAAGTGTTAGCCCTACACTACAATTTAACCCTTACACTGTTATGAGGTGCTCACACTGAGCACGGAGGACCATTAGTTGGACGGCCCCCACGCGGTCCCTGACAAACCGGACTAGTCTGTTGATGATACAAGGTCCAAGGATTACTAGTAGGAGCAGGATGGGGAGGGGTCCGGCAAGGGCCGAGATGAGGGTAGTTAACCAGGGAGACCAGTTGAACAAAGACTCGTACCAGGACTGAGATTGTTCTCTCTCTAACTTTCGTTTCTGCAGCCCTTCCCTTATGAGGGCCATAGATTCTTTTACGGCCCCCGAGTGATCAACATAGAAGCAACATTCTTCCCCTAGGGCTGCACATAGTACTCCTTGCTGCAGGAATAATAAATTTAATCCTCTTCTGTTTTGGAGTGCTACTTCTGATAAGGAAGTAAGGGATTCCTGTAAATGAGAAATTGATTTTTCAATCTTTCTATGTCTAAGTCAATGGCTGCCCTTAAGGTTCCGTAGTTTTTGTCCCGGATGACGAGTGAGGATATTCCAGTCCCCACTCCCACTAATCCCAATCCCAAGAGCACAGCCAGAGTTAGGGTTGTAATAGTCTCTCTTTACTTTGTGGGCTAGCAGAGCCTAACCTGTTAAGTATTTCTCCCCCTGAATGGTACACTAACTTGGGGATCAACTGCACGACTATGCAGAAGCTTTCCTTCAAGGAGTTAAGGACCTGGGAGTGGACGCAGGGAGTAAGGCTGCTGGAACAGGCCCACCATGCATTTTTAGGGGGAAGTAGATACACTGTCTCCCTGGGGACTGTTAGGGTTTCACCACAGAGATGTGACTGCCCAGGGGGCACGTGGCCTATACAAGTGCCTTGCCCTGTTACCGCCTGGAGGGTTAGTCTTGCAGTAGCCTGCTGCCATCTGCAGGAGCTAGAGTTGGAGGCTGTTGTATAATTGCCCCATAATATGGGGGCCGGACATCTAGATAGAGCCAACAGGACTTGGTCAGGTCGGGCCTAGAAGTGTTTAGTACCGGGTATGCTCCCACAACCATGCTCCACAGGAGGTCTGCATCAGATAGTAAGTTGTGACCCGGGGCAGGGGATGCGGGTGACACTCTGGTAGGGACAGGGGATGTGGAGGGCCGTGTGGCTGGGGCCTGGGTGCTTCTGGGTGTGGCCGTCCGGGCGGAGGCAGGTCGGGGAACTAGCACTTGGTTGGGTCCTACCCTTGTGGGGGACTGCTGGGTAAGGGGAGTCGCTTGCATTCGGAGGGTAAATAACGCTCCCTTGTCCTTGGCTCCCAGCCTAACCCGGTCGTATATCCTGAGTACCCAGGTTTTTCCATTCTCCCATCCTGTTGTTTCTTTACCTTGGCTTGTAAAGGATATAACTATGGGATTACTGTGCCCCCAGACATATGGTGGTCGGGGGCCACTGGGCCGCTTTACCACCATGAGATCTCCAGTGCGTGGTGGGGTCCACCAGATGTTCCCCATCGAAACACATGACCAGGAGGTGCAAAAGTAGTTAGCTGCATTCCCGCATGTGCTCGAGCGAGAGTGGCCAGGGCAGACATAGAAATAAAGGTTCTGCGCATGGAATCCGGGGGCGTATGGTGACAAGGGGAACAGAGTTTGGAGGTCTACGCAAAGTTCTGGGAACCCAGTGTCCCTGGGGTGGCTCTGGGATGTCTGATTAAGTATTGTCCCCGAGCTGGTGTCTATGATCTTCCAGGTGATGTTTTGGGGGGCGTGGGGACTCCCGGCAGCATGAGCAATGACAAGCAGAGTTAACAGAGTTACCAATATTAGGTGGGTCGAATGCGCTGTAGCTTGAGCTTGAGCGGGTTGTGTTGGTCCCGAATTGACAGCCCATCGCGTGACGAAGTCCTTCCGGATCGAGGAGGGGTCCGCTGGCCGAACGTGGGTGTGATGGACCCAGGTCGCGATGCCGTCTACTCTGAGAGCAGTGGGGGTTGTCAGCACCACGATGTAGGGTCCCTTCCAGCGCGGCTCGAGGGTCTCTCGGTGGTGCCTCTTGACGTAGACCCAGTCTCCCGGCCTGTACTGATGAGGTGCCGGGGTCGGGCCAGCCTCGTAGATGGCACGGAGGCGCGGCCAAATGTCCTCTTGCGCCCTCTGGAGCCCTCTCAAGGAAAGAAAAGGTTCTTGATCTTTAAACTCAGCAAGAAGTTCAGCTCGAAGGTTGGGAATAATAGCGGGTGGCCTGCCAAACATCATCTCGTAGGGAGAAAAAACCCAAGGTGAAAGGAGTGTTCCTAACCCGGTAAAGGGCATACGGTAGGAGAGTCACCCAGTCCCCTCCAGTCTCCATGGTTAATTTGGTAAGGGTCTCTTTTAGGGTTCTATTCATTCTTTCTACCTGTCCTGAGCTCTGGGGCCTATAAGCACAATGCAATTTCCACTTTGCCCCCACCGCCTTGGCTACTGCCTGCATTACCTGCGAGGTAAAAGCTGGTCCATTGTCTGATCCTACCATGGCAGGAAAACCATACCTGGGTAAGATGTCTTCTAGTAGCTTCTTAGCCACCGTCTGAGCCGTTTCATGCTTGGTTGGGTATGCCTCCACCCAGCCAGAGAAGGTGTCTGTAAATACTAAAAGATATTTATAACCATACTTTCCCGGTTTGACTTCAGTGAAGTCGACTTCCCATTGGGCTCCTGGTCTGGTGCCTCTGAGCCTGGTTCCTTTTTTATTTGATGTGGCTCTCGCATTGGTGAGTTGGCAGGTCTTGCAGGCAGATACAACTTGCTCTATTTTGGTGTCCTGTTGGTGAATCTTGATTCCTGAACTCTAATATTGAGACTCCAAGCCAGTCTGGCAGTACGAGCTCCTTGTTAGGTGTATACCACCATCCCTTTATCTCCTGGGCCATGGGGAGTTTCTTGATCCACTGTAACTCCTCCTGGGAGTATTTGGGCTGGTCTGGTAAAACTGGGTCTCCCGGGTCCGGTAGTTGTATGGTCACGGTGGGGACTGAAGTAAAGGCGACTGCCTTGGCTGCCTGGTCAGCCTTTCAATTACCTCTAGCTACTGGGTTATCAGCTTTTTGGTGCCCTTGGCAGTGGATAATGGCTAGTTTGGCAGGAAGCCATAAGGCCGTAAGCAGGTTAAGTATCTCCTGCTTATTTTTTATAGTCCGTCCTTCTGCCATCAGTAACCCCCTCTCCTGATAAATTGCTCCATGAATATGAGCTGTGGCAAACGCATAACGGCTGTCTGTGTAGATGTTAAGACGTTTTCCAGCTCCCAGCATCAGCGCCTTGGTGAGGGCTATGAGCTCTGCTCGCTGGCCTGACGTTCCGGAGGGTAGAGCCTCCGCCCATACGGTGTCCGTTTCGGTGACCACCGCTGCACCCGCACACCTGTGTCCGTCTCGCACAAAGCTGCTGCCATCAGTGAACCAAGTAGCCTCGGCATCGGGGAGGGGCCGGTCGGTCAGGTCCATCCAGAATCCATGTACTTGTTCCAGGATTCCCGCACAGTCACGTAGTGGAGCACCTAGGTCAGGGTCGGGCAGCAGGGTTGCAGGATTGAGGGCTGCACTGGGGTGGAACCGCACTCATGGAGGGTTGAGTAGGAGGCTCTGGTAATGAGTCACACATGTGTTGCTCACCCATCTATCAGGAGACTGTTTCAGGACCCCTTCAATGGCGTGTGGGGTCATGATCCAGATCTCCTGTCCTAGGGTCAGTTTGTCTGCATCCTTGACTAGGAGTGCTGTCACCGCAATAATTCTTAGGCATGGCGGCCAGCCGGCAGCCACTGGGTCTAGTTTCTTAGACAGGTAAGCCACTGGGCGGTTCCAGGGGCCTAAGGCTTGAGTTAGAACCCCTTTTGCTATTCCCTTATGTTTGTCTACAAAGAGGTGGAAGGGTTTCATAATGTCTGGTAGGCCCAGGGCTGGGGCACTTAGGAGGGCCTTTTTTAACTGATTAAAGGCAATTTCTTCTTTTTCAGTCCATTTAAATGTTTCCCCCTCTTTGGTAGCTTCATATAGGGGCCTGGCGATCTCAGCAAAACCCGGAACCCAGAAGCGCCATAGCCAGTCGATCCTAGGAATTCCTTTCTTCTCTTCGGGAGGTGGGAATAGGGATCTTCAGGACAGTTTCTTTTCTGGCATCTGATAACCGCCACTGTCTGCCTTCCAGGATGCATCCCAGGTAACTTACCCTCTCCCTGCATATCTGAGCCTTCTTCACGGATGCCCGGTACCCCAAGGCCCCCAGGGTAGCCAGCAGGTCCTGGGTCCCTCACTCACAGTCTTTGGCCGTGTCGGCAGCAATCAGGATGTCATCTACATACTGTAGGAGGGTGAGACCAGGGTGCTCCCTTCTGTACCCACCCAGGTCCTCGTGTAGTGCCTCATCGAAGATGGTGGGCGAATTTTTGAACCCCTGAGGCAGTCGTGTCCAGGTGAGTTGTCCGCTGTAGCCATCCTCCGGATCATGCCACCCGAAGGCAAACAAAGGTTGGCTCTGGGGTGCCAGTGGCAGACTGAAGAAGGCATCCTTTAAATCTAGTACCATATACCAGACCCTGGAGGGTGCCAAGGAACTCAAGAGAGTATATGGGTTGGGAACAGTTGGGTGTATGTCCGTGACCCTCTTATTTACTTCCCGGAGGTCTTGTACCGGTCGGTAGTCATTTGTGTGAGGCTTTTTGACCGGCAGTAGGGGGCTGTTCCAGGCAGACTGGCAAGGAACTAGTACCCCTAGGCTTCGTAGTCTCCGGATGTGTGGCTGGATCCCCTTCCGGGCCTCCTGAGACATGGGGTATTGTTTGATCCTTACCGGACTTTCTCCTGGCTTGAGCTCTACCAGGACTGGGGTCCTGTGAGTGGCTCGTCCTATCCCCACCCCCCGTCTCTACCCAAACCGAGGGGGAATTCTTGTAGCCATCTGTCTATATTATCCTCTCTCAGGAGCGCCTCCTGGTGGAAGCGGTATTCATCCTCTAGTTTCATGGTCAGGACCTGGATGGGGTGGCCCTTGCCATCGGTGACCTGAGGCCCCCTTGTATGAAAGTTATCTGAGCTCCAATATTGGTCAGTAAGTCCCATCCTAACAGTGGGTAGGGGCATTCTGGTATTACCATAAAGGAGTGGGATACCCATCCCGTCCCCAAATCTACTGTTCTTCGGGTAGTCCATGAATACTGGCTCATACCAGTTGCCCCTTGTACCCAGGACTTCTTGATGGCTAGTTTTCCTTGTGGGGTGCAGAGGACCGAATGTTGTGCTCCAGTGTTGACAAGGAAGTCAACAGGGGTCCCCTCCACTTTAAGATATACCCTGGGTTCGGGGAGAGGGTCCGAACCCCGACTCCCCTAATCACTTAGTTCATCCAGCTCTAGGACTTTTACTCGATCAGTCTTGCTTCCCTTCCCGCCGGCCCTTTTCGGACAATCTCGGGCCCAATGCCCTACCTCCTTGCAGTATGCGCACTGATCTTTCTGCAGCCTCTGCTTCCCCCCCTTGGTGGTTCCTTTACCTTTTCTTGCGTCATCTGCCAACTGTCGGAGATGGCGGTCTCGTTCCTCAGGGAAGTCAGCAGTGGTAGCTAGTAGTATTCTGGCCAGGTCTCAAGTCTGCTTACTGCTGGCAGCCGCCATGGCGCGAGCCTGCTTGTCCTCAGGAGACTCCCAGTTATTATATACCTTTTCGGCTACCACCAGTAAGTCCTTCAGACTTTTTTCTCCTAGTCTATCTATTTTCTGTAATTTTCCCCTAATGTCTATGGACGATTGGTTTACAAAGGCCATGATAACAGCTGCCTTGCTTTCCGGAGCCTCTGGATCCATGGGAGTATAGGCACGGAATGCCTCCATGATCCGTTCCTAAAAGGCAGCCGGAGATTCATCTTTTTCCTGTTGCACATTTCCTACCTTGGCCAAATTGGTTGGCTTCCTAGCAGCCATTCGGAGACCCCCATTAGAGTCTGGTGGTAGACCCGAAGCCTCTCCTTACCTTCTGCCGTGTTGAAATCCCACTGGGGCTGAGTGAAGGGGAAGAGTGAAGGCTCAGGATCTAACTGAGCCTGGTTGATGGTGGGATTCCCGTCTGCACCCGGAACTAGTTTTTGGGCCTCATTGAGGATTCCTTCTCTTTCCTCAGTCATGAACAGGACCTGCAAAAGCTGCTGCAATCGTCCCACATGGGCTGATGAGTAAAAAGAACAGAGTCTAATAAACCAATAAGCCCTGCCAGTTTCTCAGAAAACTTAGGATTCTGAGCTTTCCAATTGTAGAGGTCACTAGTGGCAAAAGGCCATTAGTCCTCCGTGTCTGGGGGTCCGGTGGCTTGCAGGGGCAGAATAGTGGAGTCGGCGGCAGAGGTGGATTGCTCCCTCTGAGCCCTTTGTCTGGTAAATGGTGGGCTTCCCACTGGAGCATGTCCGCCTCCCGCTCTTGGAACAGCGTCTGCCTCCCCCGGAGGGGGAGGATGGTGTTCTTCCAGCATCCTAGGGGGGGTTATACGGGGGAGGAAAAATTAATTCTTCAGTCCCCCCTTGTATGACAGGGTAGAGGGGTGCTGAAGGCTGGGTAAGACTTTTCTTGTTCTCCTTCTTCTCTGTCCCCAGCAAAGCAAGAATGGGTTTTGGCTCTGGAGGGCGTGGGTCTAGGAAGGGCTTAAGCCAAGAGGGTGGGTCTGTTACAAGGTTGTGCCAAGCGATAATGTAAGGGAGCTGACCAGGATGGCCCGTCTTAGGCCGAGAGATGATACCCCTGACTCGGTGGATGGTAGGGAGGTCGAAGGTCCCCTCTGGTGGCCATCCAACATTGAAAGCTGGCCACTGGCTAGAACAAAAAACCTGCCACCGACCCTTTCGGACTTCCACACTGAGGTTGTTAGCTCTTCCCCTCACATCCTTAAAGTGATCAATCATAATACTTAGAGGAGTAGTCTGAGTCTGCCCCATAATGTCTGTCCAGTAAGTCCACAGAACAAAACAGAGAAACACAGAAACAGACAAACAGAGGGCCCATAGAAACAGTCTTCCAACTCTGTGGAAGCAAAACTGAAAGCTAGATGACGGCCTCACGCCAACCGGCGGGAGCGACCCGCCTCGTCTCAGACCTTTGAGGGGATTCCACATCCCTCCAGAAGGGAGGATCGGAATGTCTTCCGAAACTCCCGGCCCATGGTCCTCCAGTGCGTCCACTTAGACCACGCCGGACACTACCAGAATTTCAGAAATGAGCTCACACAGAAAAGACGGAACAAACATACACTAACCGTGGCCAGTCAGGCTCTCCGGGTCGGGGGTCCCTCAGGGGTCTTGGGGATCCTGAACAAGCCCCAAATGTTATGCCCAGAATTCGTGATCCCCAAAGACCACCAGGGAGCCAAGTCCGATGCAAAAGCAAAGGGCCTTTACTCGAGCTAGCTCGAGCTCGAGGTAGGGTAGCCCCTACCCCTACCTGCACTGACGCAGCAGTGAGATGCCAGAGAGAACCAGTGAATTTCAAAAGCACAAAGGTTTTACAGGGGTCTAGGGGCAGTTGGTGAGGTAATGGCTGTGGCCTCGGCTGATTGGCTGGGGAAGGGTCGTGGCCTTGGCTGATTGGCTGGGGAAGGGTCAGAGTCCCGTTATGCAGGTCGCTGGGTGTGTTTTGATCAGGAAGTTTGAACGGGTGAGCGGGAGGATACTCAAGGGGTGGAGGCATGGTCTGGGGTTTCTGCGATTTTCCCAGAAAGGGGTCATGTCAGGGACATAGTCACTGAAGGTGGAGGACACAGAACGAGATGGAGTCGGTCGGCGTAGGTCCGCTCTTTCAGTTCCAAGCTCAGAGCTTCAGCACAGAGCCTGACATGGGGCTTGACTGTGAGATTATGACTTGAGCTGAATTTGGATGTTTAACTAACTGAGCCACCCAGGTGCCCATCAGACAAACTAGGTTTTACACCAAGTAATATAAAAACAGATGAATAATGGTGCCATATCATAATGAAGCCGGCTATCCAACACAAATATATAACAATTGTGAATACTTCTGCACCCAATATGTAAGCATCCAAATATATAAGGAAAATAATAACAATCATAAAGGAACTCAGTTATAATAATACAATAATAGTAGAAGATTTTAATATCCCACTACATCAAGGGACAGATCAACTAAGCAGAAAATCAGCAAAAAACCTCACAATGGCTTGCATGACATACTGCATCAGATGAACTTAACAGCTATATTCAGAATACTGAATCCTGAAGTGATATATTCTGTGATATAAGCAGCAGAATACACATTCTCTTCAAGTACACATGGGACACTCCCTGGGATAGATCACATACTAGCTTGCAAAACAGGTTTCAATAAGTACAAAAAGATCATATGATGTCTCTTCTGACAGCGACACTATTAAACTTGAGGTCAACCAGAAGAAAGTTTTGAAGTACCACAAATACATGGAGGTTAAACAACATGCTACTAAGGAATTAATGGGTCAACTGGGAAGTCAAAGAATAAATAAAAAAAAATACCAAAAAAAAAACCCATATGCCATCAAATTGGATAAGCTGGAAGAATGGATAATTCCTAGAAACACATAAACTGCCAAAACTGAAATAGGAAGAAATTGAAAATGTGCACAGACCAATAACCATCAAGGAAGTCGAATCAATTGCCAAAAATCTTCTAACAAACAAAATTCTAAGGCCAGATGGCTTCAGAGGAGAATTCTATCAAACGGAAATTAACACCTATTCTTCTGAAACTGTTACAAAAAAATAGAAATGTAAGGAAAACTTCCAAATTCATTCTATAAGGCCAGCATTACTCTGATACCAAAAGCATACAAAGACTCCACTAAAAAAGAGACTACAGGCCAATATCCCTTAATGAAGATGGATGGGAAAATTCTCAATAAAATACAGGCAATTCAAATACAATAGCACCTTAAAAGAATTATTCACCATAATCAAGGGAGATTTATTACTGGGTTGCAATATTCACAAATCAATCAATGTGTTACCATATATTAATAAAAGAAAACAACCATATGATCCTTTAATTAGATGTATAACAGTGTTCAACAAAGTAAAACATCCAGGGCACCTGGATGGCTCAGTGGGTTGAGCCTCTGACTTCAGCTCACGTCATGATCTCACAGTTGGTGAGTTCAGGCCCCATGTTGGGCTCTATGCTGACAGCTCAGAGCCTGGAGACTGCTTCAGATTCTGTGTCTCCCTCTCTCTCTGCCCCTCCCCCATTCGTTCTCTCTCTCCCTCTCTCTCTCAAAAATAAACATTAAAAAAAATTAAGAAAAACAAAGTAAAACATCGATTCATGATAAAAAACCATCAACAAAGTAGGTTTTTACAGAACATGCCTCAACATAATAAAGGCCATAAATGAAAAATCCACAGCTTTTCTTTTTGGAGCAGGAATAAGACAAGGATGCCCATACTCACAACTGTTATTTAAAATAGTAGTGGAAGTCCTAGTCTCAGCAATCAGGCAATAAAAAGAAATAAAATGCATCCAAATAAGTAAGAAAGATGTCAAGCTTTCATTATTTGCAAATGACATGGTGTTTGTTAAAATCTCTATACTAACCAAAGCAATCTATACATTTAATGCAACTTCCCTCAAAATACCACCGATAGTTTTTTCATAGAGCTAGAACAATCCTAATAATTTTATAAAACACAAAAGACCCTTAATACTCCAACCAATCCTTGATAAGAAGAGCAAATCTGGAGGCATCATGATTCTGGACGTCAAGTTATATTACAATGTAGATTATCAACACAGTATGGTACTGGTACAGAGATCAATGGAATAAAAACACGTAATAAAGAGACATATAGAACAGAAAATCCTGAAATATGCCCACAACTATATGGTCCATTAATCTCTGACAAGCAGGAAAGTATGTGCAATGGGAAAAAGACAGTCTTTAACAAATGGTGCTGGGAGAACTGGAAGGCTACATACAAAAGAATGAAACTGGGCCACTTTATTACACCATATGAAACAATAAATTCAAAATGGATTAAAGACCTAAAATGTGAGACACAAAACCATAAAAATTCTAGAAAATAGCATAGGGAGTAATTTCCTAATATTGGTGTTATCAACATTTTTTTTTTTTTTTAACATACGTCTTCTGAGAAAAGGGAAAGAAAATCAAAGATTAACTATTGGGAATTCATGAAGATACAAAGCTTCTGCAGAGAAAGAAAACCACAAAAAAACTAAAAAGACAACCTCTCAATGGAAGAAGATATTTGCAAATGATGTATCTGATAAAGGGTTAGTAACCTAAATACTGTGTATAAAGAACTTACACAACTCAACAGCCCCAAAGCAAATTATCCAGCTAAAAATTGGCAGAAGACATGTAGAAACACTTCTGTGAAGAAGACATCCAGATGTACAATGGGCCTATGAAAAGACACTCAACATCACTGATCATCAAGGAAATGAAACTCATAAAACTCAAATGGGCTATGACTTCACACAAGTCAGAATGGGTAAAATTAACACTACAAAAAACAACAGGTATTGGTGAAGATGTGGAGAAAGGATAGCCCTCTTATACTGTTTAGTAGGAATGGAAACTGATGCAGTCATTTTGGAAAACAATATGGAGAGCCCTCAAAAAGTTAAAAATAGAACTACCCTAAGATCCGGCAATCTTGCTACTGCGTATTTACCCAAGAATAGAAAAATACTAATTAAAATGGATACAAGAACTCCTGTGTTTACTTTAGAGTTACTTACAATAGCCAAGATATCAAAGCAGCTCATTGTGCCCATCAATTGATGAATGGATAAGAAAGATGTGAGATACACATACATATTACTTAAAATCACTGATCTGCATCTTTAAAAACAGTTAAAATGAGAACTTTACATTGTATATATATTATCGTAATAAAACATGGAAAAAGAAGGTGATAAATATGTTAATTAGCTTGATTAATGTGATCTTTTCACAATATATATAAAATGTCAGGTAGTACACCTTAAATATATAAAATTCTAATTTCAATTGTATTTCTACAAGGCTGAAAAAAATGACAACCCACACCACACTCAGACTCAAGTAAAGAGACCTCAGACAATTTTAGAGCATCAAGACACAGCTTAAGACAAGAGACCAGGTGACCCAACCTTGTAGTATCTTCAACATTACTCAGAATTTCCTGAGCCTAATTGAGTCACCTGAGGTGTTTCTGGGATACTGATATATTTACTTAGGGATGTTGAGTTGAGTCCTGTGTACCTGAGCTGAGTTTGGATTTTTTTCTGGGAGAGTTCAGGGTCCTACAGAGTTTTGTCTGCTGATAACTAGTTCGTAGTGGGTCCCCAGCTCGAAGTGTGCCCTCTTAGGTGAGTCTTGTATGGGTCGCAGGTACCCTAAATGGACTTGGGATAGTTGGGGTTCTGACTTGGAATTCATGAGCTGAGTGGGTATCTCAAGTGGATTGGTCCTCTGAGGTCTGTCTGAATCCTCTGCAGTGCCTTTGAGTCACCTGAGGTGTTTCTGAGATCCTTGATGTGTTCTCTGAGGAACACTGGACCCTTGACTTGTGCCTGTGATCCATGTATTAGTTTCAGCATGCTGAGTTAAGTCTGGGTGTTTTGTGCTGAGGCTAGCCATCCAGGATCAATACTGGTGTAATGTGAAGTAGGTCTGGGTCCCCAGAAGTGAACATGGGGTTATCTAATACCCAGAAAATACAAATTAGACTCCAGCTTACCCCTCAGGAGCCTCAGAGCCAAGGAAGGGCACTCAGAAAGACTCAGTTCACAGATAGAGACTCAGATCAGGAGATGCTAGATTGTCTGCATGATACATACAGAATGTAATAGCATTTCAAGGGTTCATCTCAACTCAGGCATCTCTGGACAACTTTGGGAGACTCAGACTACCTCAGGAGACCTATGATCCACCTTAGGGAGCCGAGACTCATCTCAGTATAGGGACCATTGTAACCAAAGACATTCTAGACTCATATTTGGGGGCAGAGGCCCACATCAGAAAGCCCAGGCTCATCTCAGGGAACCCAAGAAAATACATATGGCAGCCAAAAATGTATCTCTGAGACCTCATACCCAAGTTAGAATTTTAATCTTCATTTTAGGGAACCCAGACTCAACCTAAGGAGGCCAGACCTACCTGAAAAGAATTAGCGTCTTCAGAGGATATATAAAGTCCACCTCATGAGACTTAAAACCTTATACCTGGACATTCACATTTAGGAACAATCTAGGTAGCCCTTGGTATACCATAAGAGGCCAAAGAATCCCATCTGTGGATCCAAACTTACCTCATACATAGTACCCAGACAAAAACCCATATCCAACTCAGAAGACCCAGAAAGCTCAGGCATATCAATTTTTTATTAATTTATTTTTATTAATTTTTGAGAGACAAAGAACACTAGCAAGGGAGGGGCAGAGAGAGAGAGAGGGAGACGCAGGATCAATTCAGGATATCACTGACACTACTCAGAGATATCAGACACACCCACAAATATCCTTACCTAGGGTACCCTGGTTCATCTTGGATCAAAGGCCTACCTCAGGTATGCGTGAACCCCACCTTCAGGTACCCTATATCCCCATAAATAAACCCATCCCAACTCAGGGTATCCACTCTGGTTCAGATATCATCACATCAAAAAGAGGCAAGAGACATCTCAAGGAGCTAGATTTAACTCAAGAGATCCCAAGGTAAAAACCTGTGGGCTACAGAATCTCCTCAAGGGCTCACAGAACCAACTTGATAGACTCCACATCCACCTCAGAGAATGCAGGTTCAGATCCTTGTATACCTCTGAAGTCACAGAGCTGTATCAGGATACATTGACTCTGCTGAAGTATCCCATAATATATTCCCAAGATATCCCAAACACTTTGGGGGCTATTAACCCTTTCTGGGTGGCCCCAGAAACAACTTAGTGAATCCAAGGGCAATTTACAGGTCTTAGTTTAGAAAGCTGACTAGCACCCTATGGAGCTTCAGAACTTCTTACAGAACAAGAGACCCATATCTGGGAACCCACGTTAGCTCAAATTTCCCTAGACAATACTCCAAATTCACCTAGGCCTATGTTAGGGTCCTAGTCCTACCACAGATGATTTAGATTCAGCTTAGTGACCTCAGACTTACCTCAGAACTCCAAGACTTAGCTCCCACACATTGCATGGCAATGCCCAAGTGTCCCAAACCCATTTCATAGGGCCCCAAAACCATCACAGGAGGTCTTAGGTAAATTTAAAGGAAACTAAGCTCCAGGAGACGCAAGATTAATAACAGTTGACTTGAAAGCTACTTAAGGAATTAAGCCTGAGAAAAGCTTTGAAAAATGACACAGTGTGTCCCAGGCCCACCTGAGAGAATCCGGGATCTACCTATTGTAACCAAGGCTCAGCTCAGCAGATGACACAACTCCATGAACATAGATTCAGCTCACGAGATGCTAGACTTAGCTTACAGCATCCTGGACAACATAACAGGGTACCTCATTCCCACTTCAACGGACAATTCAAGATTCCCCAAAATTGTTTAAAGGTACCCACTGGAACCCACTAAGAAAGCCCTGATTATTCAATTATTCCCAGAAAACAAACTGGGGGCATGAAACCCACCTGACAGGATCCAAACTTAGCTTGAGACTTCAGACGCACCTCAGTAGAAACCAAACCCATCATAGAACACCCAAACTCAACTCATGTACTTCCCAGACTGAAACACACTGCAGAAGCCTTAGACCCAACTCAGGAGATCTAAAACCCCTCTCACAGCCATCAAATTCAGCCAATACATCTCAGGTAACACATAAGAGGAATTCAGGTCTATCCTTAGATCGCAAATCAATCATGTTCAAATCCAAACTCACTTCAGGAACTATAGACTCAGTAATGGTTTCCCCAGACACCTTACCAAGAGGCTCAGAAATACTTCTAGTCACTCAGTGTTTGTTCAGGACATTCATCCTTATGTAAGAAGACACCATTGCCAAGTCTGACAAGAAAGGCAGACTTAAAGACATCCAATATTTGCTCAGAAATGCCATAACCATGTTATGGGAAAATGCAAACCAACTGCAAGGTACATTGGCTCACCTCTGAAAAACACAGACCTACAGAGGAGACACCAAAAATGATGTCTACTGGATGTGAGGCCATAACCACCTAGGGTGCCCTTGAGCCATCAGGAATAACTCGGATCCAGATCCACTTCAGATGTTTAGTGCCACAATTAATAGATGTGGTTAGTGCCAAAATTAATAAATTAAGAAGTAATTCCTCTTCTAAAAGGACCCAAACCCACATTTGTGAAAATCACAGCTTGGGTGAGAAAAAATGATAAAAGCCAGTATTTTCAAAGGTTATTGTATAGGTAAATAAAATCTGCTTTTGTGATGAAATTATTTTTATTATACTTTTCTGCACTTTGAAAAAAGTTACCCTTCCTCCCTCTGTTCCTTCCTTCCTTTCCTTCCTTCCTTCCTTCCTTCCTTCCTTCCCTCCCTCCCTCCCTCCCTCCCTCCCTCCCTCCCTCCCTCCCTCCCTCCCTCCCTCCCTCCCTCCTTCCCTCCTTCCTTCCTTCCTTCCTTCCTTCCTTCCTTCCTTCCTTCCTTCCTTCCTTCCTTCCTTCCTTCCTTCCTTCCTTCCTTCCTCCCTTCCTCCCTTCCTCCCTTCCTCCCTTCCTCCCTCCCTCCCTCCCTTCTTTCCTTCCATCCATCCATCCATCCATCCATCCATCCATCCATCCATCCATCCATCCATCCAAACATCCTTACCTGTTTCACTGTTCTAACTTTTGGTTTTAGAAGTATTATCTATTCATCATCTGAAATCCTGTGTTTGGGGAACCTGGGTGGTTCAGTCAGTTGAAAATCAGACTCCAGATTTCAGCTCTGGTCATGATTGTGACTCATTGGATCAAACCCCATATTTGGCTCTGTGTTTAATGTGGACCCTGCTTAAGATTTTCTCTCTGTCCACTTGTCCCTGTTGCCCACTCACTCACTCACTCTAAAATAAAATATTAAGAATTACTTTTTAAATTAAAAATAATATAAAAAATAAGACACTGTTAGAATGAACTAAAAGATGTAATTTTCCAGTTATAAAACATATGAGATGCTGATATGAAAAGTACAGCATAGGGAATATTGTAAATAATATTGTAATAATGTTTGATGTATGTTATTTTATTAGTGTCAGGTGTATAGACTATTGATCAATGCTCATAACAAGTGTAGTCGCTGTCTGTCATCATACAAACATCATACATCATCGGCTTAGTAATTCCACACTGCAAGTTCACAGTGTAAAATACAAGGGGCCTACAACCTGCCCGAGGGAATTAAGCAATCCTCAAAATACTGATTCAGTTCAGGGGAAACATATTTGATTTATGGAACTCAGAACTTCATCAAGTATCCTAATCCTTCTCTGGAGATCCTAGATCCATAGCAGGATATCCAGATACAATTCACGTATCCCCAGACATCAGCCCATGAAGTCCAGACTCATATAAAGAGTTCTAAGATCTACATGAGTTGACCCAGGTTCACCACAACAGACCTGATAAATTTCAGCTTACCTGGACTCAGCTCTGGGGACCCCAGATCCACGCAGAGAAATAGAATGCAGCTAGGTCTGTTGAGGTGCATCTGGGGACACTATAGGGAAATCTCAGATGGCCCATATTTATCCATCTCAGGGTATCCTAAACCTATTTCATGGGAACTACACTCAGCTCAGATATCTCCATAAAATACCCAGTGACCTCAGACACTCATAAGAACACCAAGAACCACTTTTGGGTCCAGGACACAGACACACCAATTAGGCATGCCTACAGACAACATGAGACTTACAACAAGACTATAGAACAGAGACTTTCTTTAGGACCTAACACTAAATTACAAGATAAAAAGAACCATCACAGAAGGTCCCACAATCATCATAGACCCAACTCTGCTCAGGCATCCCCAATGTATTCTGGGTCTCCATCCCAGTAAAAGAAGAATGTGAATAAAAGGAAGCCCACAAACTATATAAGGGTACATACGTATCTCATGGGAACACAGACAACACATGGGGAGCTTCATATAAAATCATGGATTCAAGATCCAAACAATGTGGCCCAAGACACAGAACTACAGGATCTCAGACCCACCTAAGGAAACAGAGTCAACCCAAGGAATTCAGAATATGCTTAGTCATTCATGCCTGGGAAAAATCCTCACCTTATTATCAGTCCTACGATGAACCCTAGGTCCTCATAGGACCTAGATTTATTTCAGAAGATAAGTTGAAGGACCCAACAATACGTCACATGGCCATAAACACAAAGAGGGATGATTGAATGGTTTCAAATTAAAAGACCTAAGGGGCAGCTGAGTGGCTCAGTTGGTTATGTGTCCAACTCTTTGGCTCAGGTCATGATCTCATGGTGCATGGGTTCAAGCCCAGAATCAGGCTCTGTCCTGACAATGTGGAGCCTGCTTATGAATTTCTCTCTCCGTCTGTCACTATCTATCCCCTCCTCCACTCATGCTCATTCTTTCTCTCTCTCTCTCTCTCTCTCTCAAAAAAACTCATAAACTTAAAAAAATACATAACAAAAAAATACATAAACTTAAAAAAAAAATAGGGGTAGTTAACTGGCTCAGACAGTTAAGCATCCAACTCTTAGTTTTGTCTCAGGACATGATCTCAGGTTTGTGAATTCAAGCCCTGAATCAGGCTCTGCTCTGACAGGAAGGAGCTTTCTGGGTATTCTCTTTCTCTCTTCTTTGTATCTGCTTCTCATCCTGTGTGCACACGCTCCCTCTCTCTCTCTCTCTCTCTCTCTCTCTCTCTCTCTCTCTCTCTCTCTCTCTCTCTCTCTCTCTCTCTCTCTCAATAATAAAAATAAAATAAATAAAATAAAATAACAAAATATAAAATAAAAATAAAATACCTAAGACACCCAACAGGGGACACCAAACCTACTTGAAGGGATACAACTCAACTCAGCCATCCCCAAACAGTACCCCAGTGACTCCATATTAAGCACAATATATTCTGTGACCACTTAAGTGATCACAAACATACTCAATAAAAATATATTCAGCATGGAAGATCCAGACCAAGACTCACCCAAGAGATCTCAACACACCTTAGAAGGAACTGTACCTATCACAAGTAAGCAGAAACTCTCATCAGACAACCCGGGCCAATTTATGGAGGCTCACACATACTTCAAGGGAACCAAGACCAAATAGTTGACAGGAAAACAGATATTTAATGTCTAGAGGTGAACAAAGATAATTCAAAAAGTTTCAAACGACCCTAAAGGCTCAACTTATGAGACTGATGAAATATCTTAGGTGATCTAGGTTCAGAATAGGCATTCACATTAAATACTGAAGGTGTCTCAGACACTCACAGGAATACCTAGCCTTGCCACAGAGGAACACATTTCCACCTTATAGTAACTAGGTCAGCTCAAGCATCCCCAGATAGAAGCCAGGATACCTGTGACATGCCAGCTTTCCTTAAGACACCCAGACTCAGTTCAGAAGACATTATGAAACATGACAGATGGCCAAAGCTTCAATTTAGTGAGTCAAAGATCAAAATTAAAGGGTTCAAGATCCAACCTGGGAGAATATGGACACACCCAAGACCCAATAAAGTTACACAGATATATAGATCTACATTAGGAACCACAGGGTACACAGAGCTATATGTGTGTGTGTACATGTATGCATGTGTGTATATTTCTATCTAACTCTCATCCATCCATCCATCCATCCATCCATCCATCCATCCATCCATCCATCCACCCATCCATCCATCCATCCTCCATCCATCCTTACCTTTTTCACATACTTCCTGTTCTACTTTTGGTTTTAGAAGTATTATCTATTCACCACCTGAAATCTTTATCTTATCAAAGATGACTAACTTTTTCAAAATACTCTTTACCTATATAATAACTGTTGAAAATACTGGCTTCTATCATTACTTATTCTCACCCAAGCTTTTTGGAATTGTTTCTTAATTTATTAATTGTGGCACTAACCGCATTTATTTATTTTCATTAAAATATAATTAACATACAATGTTTTATTAGTTTCAGGTATATAGCATATTGATCAATGCTCAAAATAACTGTAGTCATTATCTGTCATCATACATACATCATACATGAAACTTAATTGCAACATTATTTACCATATTCTCTATGCTGTGCTTTTCATATCGCTGACATGTATTTTATAGCTCAAAAATTGTGCCTTTTAACATATTCTAAGAAAGCCTATTTTATTTTTAATTAAAAAGTAGTTATTATAATTATATTAGTTTATTTTAGAGAGAGAGAATGAGTTTGCAAGAGAGATGGACAGGGGACACAGAGAGAATCTGCTATTATTTATTTATTTATTTATTTATTTATTTATTTATTTATTTATTTATTATTTTTAATTTTTTTAATGTTTATTTTTGAGTGAGAGAGACAGAGTGGGAGCAGGGGAGGGGCACAGAGAGAGGGAAGCACAGAATCTGAAGCAGGCTACAGGCTGTCAGCACAGAGTCTGACGCGGGGCTCGAACCCATGAACTGAGAAATCTTGACCTGAGCCGAAGTCGGACGCTTAACTGACTAAGATACTCAGGTTCCCCAAGAGAGAATCTTAAGCAGGGTCCACATTAAGCACAGAACCCAATGTGGGGTTTGATTCCATGAGCCTAGGATCATGACCACAGTTGAAATGTAGACTACTCAACTGACTGAGTCACCCAGGTACCCCAAACAGAGCCTCTTCTAACGGGACCCAAACCCACATTTGTGAAAAACAAACATACCTCAGGGACCCTATGCCCAACTCAGAAGACCTATGGAATACCTCACAGCATCCCACCAGGTTCAGGTGTCATTCCTAGACACTATCCCCAGGCCTCCAGGCTTGTGTAGGGGCTCTAAGCAGCTCAGAATGACCTCAGGGAACTCATACCTGCTTAAGGGCAATCAAAACCCAATTCATAAACCGACTCACTTCAAACACTCCATACATCATACATGGGGGACCAACACACCACAGGAGTTTAAAACCCAACTCAGGGTAATACAGGGGACCCACAATTCACCTAATGAAAATAGACCATCCTCAGGGACCCTGAGTTAGTCAAGATAAACAGACTCAATCCAGGGAACAAAAACAAGTGTCTTTGAGAACCCTAACTCCATTCTAGAGTTCCTATATTAAATTCACATATGTCCAGATATCAGCTCAAAAGGTCCAGACCTACTCCAGGAATCTGAGACCTAATCATGTGATACAGATTCTCTACAAATATCTCTCAATGTCACTCTGAAAGGATCTAAATTTAGCTCCCACAGGACCTGTACACAAGTCACGAGACCCAGATCACCACATGGACATGAATGACAGAATACATATCCACAAGAAATATTAAAAAATACCCCAAACATATCATAGCTGCCTCAAACAATAATGGCCAACACTAACTGACTTCAGACTAGAAACAGGCTACCAAAGACGACATAGTAAACATTCCCAAAACACCGCAAGTTACACTCAAAGCCACCTCTGGAGACCTAGACCCAGGACTGGAAAGAAGACTTAGTTTGGATATCCCATATCCACCTTGGAGATAGCAGATCCACATAAATGAACACAGATCACTTCAGGTTACATGAGATGAGCACTGGAGATACTACACCCACATCAGAGAAACCGAGTACAATTAAGGATTGTCCCAGACCTATCTTGGGAAACACAGACCCAATTCTAGGTCCTGGGCCTAGTATATAGGACAAAGACTCAGCTTATGTACCTCATAAACATCCAGGGATTCAGACTCACAGGCAGATCCAAACCTACATTAAAAGACCAAACTCACTTTAAGTCCTGTTAGTAGTAGGAGAAGGGCCAATGTGGCAGAGAAGTAGGGGGATCCAAAGTTCCCTTGTCTCTCAAACAAAGCAGTTTTGAGGCTAAAGGACTTTGAGCTCCATTAATCCTGATGGAAAAGGGACAGAGATGTTTCCAGGGACCCACCATGACAACCTGATGGGCCATAGGTACGTGACTGCAAACAGGGAGAGATAAAAGAAACAGAGAGAAGGGGATCCCCTTCTGCCGAGAGACAAAGGGAAGAGAAAGAGAGGCTGGGGAAACATAGGACTATATATGGACAAGATACAGACAATGGACAATGATGGAGAAAGATCCAGTCTCTTACTGCAGGGCTTTATCCAGACTGGGGCCATTTGCTTTTTAGGAGCACCTGGGAAGACGGGAGCCAGAACTGGGTTCAGTAACTAGTTCAGAGGCACAGTCTGCAGTGGGAGAAAGTGATCCCCTTCCTGGAGTGCTGTGGGAAGAAGCAACGGCACTTCCCCGAAACTGGGTGGACAGAGTGGGAAGCTTAAAAACATCAGTGTTTAAGTCCCAGCTGAATGCCAAGGAGGCACAGTGTCAGTGGGATGGGACAAACCACTAGAGCAGCACTGAGAGGCAGCAGGGTGGTTCTTTCCCCAACTGGCAGCACGGAGCAGGAATCTTTAAGACATTGGGGTTTTAATCCAGGCCAACCACCAGGGAAGCATGGGAGTTGGTGGAATGGGACAAGTTGCTTCATTTGCACCTGAGGCACAGTGAGGATGGCTTGAACAGAGTGGTTTAGGACACCTGGTCCATGGAGAAAGAATGGGCTGTGGCTATTTTTCTCCCCATCACCAACAAGGTTGGGGCTTCAGGGAACAGACAGCAGGTCTACAGTGGAGGCAGGACTGTATACTCCAAACCACCCTCATCTCTGCCTGGTAACTGTGTATCTACAAGACCAGTTAAGACCAGTGCTATTGCATTGCTTGATTTAATTTAGCTCTCAGACAATTCTTATTATGTAGATATATTTTCCTTCCTTTTCTCTTTCTATCTCTTCCCTCCTCTAGTCTGGTTACTCTGTTGTTGGTTTGTTTAAGCAGACTTATTTATTTATTTATTTATTTATTTATTTATTTATTTATTTATTTATTTATTTATTTATTTTTATTTTATTTTTTTTTTTTAATTTTTTTTTTTCAACGTTTATTTATTTTTGGGACAGAGAGAGACAGAGCATGAACGGGGGAGGGGCAGAGAGAGAGGAAGACACAGAATCGGAAACAGGCTCCAGGCTCTGAGCCATCAGCCCAGAGCCCGACGCGGGGCTCGAACTCACGGACCGCGAGATCGTGACCTGGCTGAAGTCGGACGCTTAACCGACTGCGCCACCCAGGCGCCCCTATTTTTATTTTTTTAAGCAGACATATTTAATCTATTCTCTTAATACACGTTCTATTCCTCTTTCTTTATTTTCCTTTCTCTCTCTCTGGATTAAGCTGTATAGTTTCTCTGTCTGGTCAATTTTATCTTCTTGTCTTTTTCTCTCACTCTGAATTAAACCACATAGTTTTTCTCTGTCTGGTCAATTTTCTTTCTTTTATTTTTCCCTACCTCCTTCTTTATTTTATTTTATATCTCTGGATTAAGCCAGATAGTTTCTCTGTCTGGTAAATTTTTGTTTTCCTTTCTTTTTCCCCACACCTTTAATTTCTCTTTTTGTATGGGATAAGACCTCTTCCATGTGCACAGCCTCCACTCTATTGTTTGCTTGTACTGTTTTTTTTGTTGTTGTTGTTGTTGTTGTTCTTTTTTGTTTTTTGTGTCTTTGAGGGCTTTCATGTTTTTGGTTTCTGATTGTATTTTGTTTCTTTGTTTTCCTTTCCAGGGCTACTTCAAGGAACAAATCAAAGCACACCTGGTGGAGGGTCCAAAACATCAGTACAAGTAGGTAAATAAAGTAATCAAAGTCACAACAACAGAGAGCAAGTAACACTCTTCAAAAAATGCCTCCTGATGGGCCAGGCCCTGGACAGTGTATGACCCCCCCCCCCCCTTTCATATAGCTGTACTTGCAGGTAAAAATCACATAACAAGCTGTTAAAACTCATAAGGGACACAAACCTAGCCAAAATGATGAAACGGAAGAATTCCCCTCAAAAGAAATTCCAGGAAGAAGTGACAGCTAAAGAATTGATCAAAATGAATACAAACAGTATAAACACTATAAACAAGAATTCAGAATAATAGTCATAAGATTAATCACTGAGCTTGAAAAAAAAGCATAGAAGACAATAGAGAATCTATTGCTGCAGAGATCAAGGAACTAAAAAATAGTCATATAAACTTAAAAAGGCTGTAAATGAAGTGGAAAATAAGCAAGAGACGGTGACAGCGAGAAGTGAAGAGGCAGAGGGGAGATTAGGTGAAATAGAAGATAAAACTATGGACAAAGATGAAACTGAGTAAAAGATAAAAAAAATATATTATGGGCCACAAGGGGAGAATTAGAAAACTAAGTAATTTAATGAGATGGAACAATATCCATATCATAGGAGTTTCAGAAGAAGACTAGAGAGAGAAAGGGGCAGAAGGTGTACTTGAACAAACCATAGCTGAGAACTTCCACAGTCTGGGGAAGGAAACAGACATTGAAATCCAAGAGGCACAGAGAACTCCCTTCAGACGTAACTTGAATCGATCTTCTCTATGACATATCATAGCGAAACTGGCAAAATAGAAGGATAAAGAGAAAATTCTGAAAGCAGCTAGGGATGAACAGGCCTTAAAACACAAAGGTAGACTCATAAGGATAATAGCAGACCTATCTACTGAAATTTGCAGGCCAGAAAGGAATGACAGGAAATCTTCAATGTGATGAACAGGAAAAATATGCAGCCAATAATCCTTTATCCGGAAAGCCTGTCATTCAAAATGGAAGGAGAAATAAAGGTTTTCCCAAACAAACAAAAACTGAAGGAATTCATCACCATCAAACCAGCCCTATAAGAGATCCTAAGGGGGACTCTGTGAATGAAATGTTGCAAGGACCACAAAGTACCAGAGACATCACTACAAGCATAAAACCTACAGACATCACAATGACTAAACCCATATCTTTCAATAATAACACTGAATATATATGGACTAAATGCTCCAACCAAAATACATAGGGTATAACAATGGATAAAATAAATAAGACCCATCTATTTGCTGTCTACAAGAGACTCATTTTAGACCCAGGGACACCTTCAGACTGAAAGTGAGGGGATGGAGAACTATCATGCCACTGGAAGTCAAAAGAAAGCTGGAGTAGCCCTACTTATCTCAGGCAAACTAGACTTTAAATTAAAGGTTGTAACAAGAGATGAAGAAGAGCATTACGTGATAATTACAAGGTCTATCCATCAGGAAGAGCTAACAATTATAAATATCCTTGCTCCAAATTTGGAGACACCCAAATATATAAAATTAATCACAAACATAAGGAACCTTATTGATAAGAATGTAGTAATTGCAGGACACTTTAATGCTACACTTACAACAATGGATAGAACATCTAGACAGAGAATAAATAAAGAAACAAGGTTCCTGAATGATACATTGAACCAGATGGACTTGAAAGATATATTTAGAACTCTGCATCCCAAAGCAACAGAATATACTTTCTTCTTGAGTGCACATGGAACATTCACCAAGATAGATCACATACTGGGTCAAAACACAGCCCTCAATAAATACAAAAGAACGGAGATCACACCATGCACATTTTCAGACCACAATGCTATGAAACTTGACATCAACCACAGGAAAAGGTCTGGAAAGTCTCCAAAAGCATGGAGGTTAAAGAACATCCTACTAAAGAATGAATGGGTTAACCAGGCAATTAGAGAATTAATTAAAGATATATGGAAACAAATGAAAATGAAAATACAACAATCCAAACACTTTGGGATGCAGCAAAGGCAGTACTAAGAGGAAAATATATTGTAATCCAGGCTTGTCTCAAGAAAAAAGAAAAATCTCAAATACAAAATCTAACAGCACACCTAACGGAACTAGAAACAGAACAGCAAAGACACCCCAAGCCCAGCAAAAGAAGAGAAATAACAAAGATCAGAGCAGAAATAAACAATATAGAATCCAAAAGAAAAAAAAAAACCCACAGTAGAACAGATAAATGAAACCAAGAGCTGGTTTTTTGAAAAAATAAAATTGATAAACCTCTAGCCAGACTTCTCAAAAAGAAAAGAGAGAGGACCCAAATAGATCAAATCACCAATGAAAATGGATTTATTACAACCAATCCCTCAGAAATACAAGCAATTATTAGGGAATACAATGAAAAACTATATGCTAACTAACTGGACAACCTGGAAGAAATGGACAAATTCCTAAACACCGACACATATTGAACAGACCTATAACTACTGATGAAATTGAATCAGTTATCAAAACTCTCCCAACAAATAAGAGTCCAGGACCAGATGGCTTCCCTGGGGAATTCTACCAGGCATTTAAAGCAGGCTTAGTCCCCATCCTTCTCAAGCTATTCCAAAAAATAGAAATGGAAGGAAAACTTCTGGACTCATTCTATGAAGCCAGAATTACACTGATTCCCAAACCAGTCAGACACCCAACAAAAAATAAGAACTATAGGCCAATATCCCTGATGAATATGGATGCACAAATTCTCGACAAGATACTAGCAATTCGAATTCAACAGCATATAAAAATAATTATTCACCTTGATCAAGTTGGATTAATTCCTGGGCTGGAGGCCTGGTTCAATATTTGCAAATCAATCAAGGTGATACATCACATTAATACAAGAAAAGATAGAACCATATGGTCCTGTCAATTGATGCAGAAAAAGCGTTTGGCAAAATACATCATGCTTTCTTGATGAAAACCCTCAAGAAAGTCGGGATAGAAGGAACATACAGAAACATCATAAAAGCCAAATATGAAAAGCTCACAGCCAATATCATCCTCAATGGGGAAAAACTGAGAGCTTTCCCCTGAGATCAGGAACATGACAGGGATGTCCACTCTCACCACTGTTGTTTAACATAGTGTTGGATGTCCTAGCATAAGCAATCAGACAACGAGATGAAATAAAAGGTATCCAAATTTGCAAAGATGAAATCAAACTTTCACTTTTTGCAGACAACATGATACTCTACATGGAAACCAGGCAGATTCCACCAAAGTCTCCTAAAACTGACACATGAATTCAGAAAAGTCGCAGGGCACAAATTAATTTACAGAAATCAATTAATTTTTATACACCAATAATGAAATACCAGAAAGATAAATAAAGAAATGTATCCCACTCACAATTGCACCAAGATCCATAAATTCCTAGGAATAAACCTAACCAAATATGTAAAAGATCAGTATGCTGAAAACTATAGAAAGCTAATGAAGGAAACTGAAGAAGATACAATGAAACAGGAAAACATTCCATGCTTGTAAATTGGAAGAGTATTGTTAAAGTATCTATACTACCCAAAGCAATCTACACATTCAATGCAAGCCCGATCAAAATTGCACCAGCATTCTTCTCAAAGTTGAACAAACAATCCTAAAATTTGTATGGAACCACAAAAGACCCTGAATAGCCAAAGCAATATTGAAGAAGAAAACCAAAGTGGGAGGCATCACATTCCCAGACTTTAGTCTCTACTACAAAGATGTAATCATTAAGACAGTACAGTATTGGCACAAAAACAGACACATAGACCAATGGAATAGAATAAAGACCCCAGAATTAGATACCCAAATGTATGGCCAACTAATCTTTGACAAAGCAGGAAAGACTATCCAATGGAAAAAAGACAGTCTCTTTAGCAAATGGTGCTGGGAGATCTGGACAGCAACCTGCAGAAGAATGAAACTAGAACACACTCTTACACCATTCACAAAAATAAACTCAAATTGGATGAAGGACCTGAATGTGAGACAGGACACCATTAAAACCCTAGAGGAGAAAGCAGGCAACAACTTCTTTGACCTCAGCTGCAGCAATTTCTTACTCTACACGTCTCCAAAGGCAAGGGAATTAAAAGCAAAAATGACCTATTGGGACTTCATCAAGATAACAAGCTTCTGCACTGCAAAGAAAACAATCAACAAAACTAAAGGGCAACTGACAGAATAGGAAAAATATTTGCAAATCATATATTGGATAAAGTGTTAGTATCTAAGTCTATAAAGAACCTACCAAACTCCACACCCAAAAAACAAATAATCCAGTGAAGAAATGGGCGGAAGACATGAATAGACACTTTTCCAACAAAAAAATCCAGATGGCCAACAGGCACATGAAAAGATGCTCAACATTACTCATCATCAGGGAAATACAAATCAAAGCCACACTGAGATATCACCTCACACTGGTCTGAGTGGCTAAAATGAACAAATCGGGAGACTATAGATGCTGGTGAGGATGTGGGGAAATGAGAACCTTCTTGTACTGCTGGTGGGAATGCAAACTCATGCATTCGGTCTGGAAAAGTGTGGAGGTTTGTGGGGAATAAGCTTAGAAATTCCCTGGGCTTGCACCAATGGGTTAACAAGACATAAAGAATTACAAAGCCATAGGATGCTGATACCCAATCTTGGATAAACAAGATTAGGCCCCCAGAAAAGAGTAGCGGGGGCAAAGTCCGCCAGTTCAAAGGTATATGAGGTAAGTAAGATTAGCTATTCAGGGCAAAAGCATCCCTCAATTTAGAACTATAGCAGAAGGCTGCGTTCACAGGAAATAAGGACCAAATTAGGTCAACTGGTAAATAGGGCTATAGACTGCTACTTTGGGTTAAGCTGCCCAGAGGAGAGCTGATTAGCAAAAGAAAAGGTGCCTTGTCAACCCTGAGGTTACTTGCTCTATGTGTCTTATCTACTAAGTTAGCTAAGGTAAACAGACATGGTGCCTCCTGTCTGCCAGAAACAACCATCTGCCCAGTGCCATGATTTTGTTTTATATTGACCCAAACCCCAAACACCATATATCTTCAAAACACCCTATCCCTCATGCCCATGAGTTACTGTTCACAGATTCTTTGTCTCTTTGTGTACACCCATCATGTTTGTAAGCCTTCTGACCTTACTAAAATATGGGGCAAGGACACTTATTCGGGGCTCTTGTCTTTTCCCAGACATTAGCCATCTCTTGCTTTTAATCCTGTGTCCACTCTCTTGGGGACAAAAGAGAATTTTAGACTTTGAGTCTATAACAGAAGTTCATCAAAAAAATAAAAACAGAACTACCTTACAACCAAGCATTAGCACTACTAGGAATTTATCCAAGGGATACAGGAGTGCTTATTCATAGGGGCACATATATCCCAATGTTTATAGCAGTGCTGTCAACAACAGACAAATTATGGAAAGCCTAAATGTCCATCAACTGATGAATGGATAAAGAAGATGTGGTTTATATATACACTGGAATACTAGTTGGCAATGAGAAAGACTGAAATCCCACCATTTGCCACAACACGGATGGAACTGGAAGGTATTATGCTGAGTGAAATAAGTCAGTCAGAGACGGAAAGATATCATATATTTTAATTCATATGTGGATCTTGAGAAACTTAACAGAAGACCATGGGGGAAGAGGAGGGGAAAAAAACAGTTACAATACAGATGGAGGGAGGGAAACCATAAGTGACAAATACAGAGAACAACTGAGGTTTGGTGGGGGTTGGGGGACAGGGGAAAGTGGGTGATGGGCATTGAGGAGCCCATTGGTATGAACCCATAGGTATGAACCTATGAACCCCCAAAACCAAGAGCACATTTTACACACTGTATGTTAGCCAATTTAACAATAAGTTATATTAAAAAAAAATTAAAGACCAGTTAAGCATGCTCCCAAACCAATCAGGTGACTCAGATTTCCAGAGGAAACTCAAACTAAGCTCAGGCACTACCAGACTCTCTACCACTTAGGATAGTGTAACCCCAGAAAGGACAGTCTTCCTCAGGCATTCCAAGATATACCCAAAGTCCAAATAACACGTATCAGGAGAGTCAAAAATCTTCAAAGGAACCTAGATCTGCTCATAGAACCAAAGATAATGCAAGAATCAAATCAGGGATCCCGTCCGATGCAGGTCAGAGCACCATCACATGGAATCCCAGACACATCTAAGATGTTACAGACTCAGGAAACCTAACTCAGCTGAGGAAACACTCAGTTCAGAGAAATCTCCAAATATACCACTTTTCCTAAGATACAAGAAAGGATGTCTCTGACCCAAATAAAGGGCCCCAGGAAGCAAACAAGAATTCCAGACCCATATAAGGCAAAAACTTAACTGAGGATTTTGATAGACATGATAGATACCTGAAACATGCAGAGTGTGACATTTCTCGAGGAACTCATTGCTGCCTTACTTCTTTGATATTTTTGTTTTATTAAAGACTAAAAGTAACCTTAACAGCACCCACTCCCTCAAAGTTCCGAAATCCTTGCTTCCAAATTCCTTTAAGACTTAAACTATCCCTGACCACCACTAACCAAAAGTAAATAATCAGTCACTCCTCCCAGGCCCAGTGCAGCTCTTCCTGCCCATGGGTCATGTCCTGTGCTTTAATAAAATCACCTTTTTGCACCAAAGACATCTCAAGAATTCTTTCTTGGTGGTTTTCTCAAGACCCCATCAGTTGGCATCCAAGCACATGACTTGGAGTCTTTTCATCTGGACCCGAGCCATGGTGCAAACTCAGTGAGTACTTTCTCTTTTCCTCCTTTACTCTCAAATCAGGGGATTTTCAAGGAGTATGGTCTTACTGGAACCGTTTGATATCAATTGCTCAGGTTGTAATCCGCTAGCCTGGGGCTACACTATGGAGAAGAAAAAGCCTACCTTTTGGCTGGTAGTTAGTAACCTGGGAAGAATGATAACGAGACCAAGAAATTTGATGCCCTGTCTTTATTTCTGTCCTTATACAAAGCTGTCTATCTTGGACACTGGACAATCACGTAAGTCACCAGAACAGCTGCCAATCTTAAGACTTCCATGTAAGTTTTCCTCCTCATTGATCTAAAGTAATCCCCTCCATATCTCTGCTCTGGCTGCTTCTGGCCCCAGGACCTCCACTGGAAGCTGGCCAAAATCAGTACTTGATTGAATTAAAACCCAACTGGGGACCATTTCCTTGGAAGTTGGCTGTATAGACTATAATGTTGTGTTGTTGCTTAGATGATATCATGATGGATTTCTGTGTTTACTATTTCTGGTAAAAAGTCCTCTGCTAACTAAGCACATGCTTACTGCCCTGTCCCTAACTCTCTTGGATGTGAAGAACTGTGGGAGTTCAGTTCCAGTGAAAGTGCATGCAGCCAGGCAGCACAGAGAAAAATTATTCCTAGTCAGGTGAGATACAGACAGAGACAACTAAGAGCAGCTGCCTCCCACTGCCTGGACCTTTGCATTTTAATAAGCTATTTTCCATTTTTTCTGTGACTTCACAGAAGTCAATACTGTTTTGAGGTCTATACAAAATGCCTTCATTTGTCCTGTTTTTTTTTTTTTTTTTAAACTAAAGTTTGGGCAGGGGGCATTTAGGTAGCAACAGAGCAAAAATTCATGGGAACAACAAACTGTCCTCCTGCCTGCTAAGTGTATATGCAGACACAAATCTTCCAAACCTGCCCTCCTTTTCTGTCTTTCTACCTCCCTTCCCCAAAAGTTCTAATGGTCCAGCAAGATGATCTGCACCTGAGGAACTACCACCAGTAAAAAGAATCCAGAGTTTGCATCAATCAGCACCTACTTTTTGGTACTGAGTGATCTCAATCTTCACAGCCAGTACCTGCTTCCTTTTTGTCTTTGTGGCCATGTGTTTTTTATTTTGTTTTGTGTTTTTGAAAAGATAACAAAATATGCCATTTAAATTATTTCTAATTACATGGTTACATAGGGTCAACATTGTTGTGCAGCCATTTTCCAGATTTTTTTATAGTCTCTATAAACCAAGCAAAATGGGGATTTCACATAAACTATATATATATCTTACATAAATATTTATTATGTATTCCTACAAAATTTTTTGTTGTGGTAAACATAACATTTTTAAACGTACAATCCATAGGTATTAAATACTGCACTTTCATAATGGACTACTATCATCACCATTTATCCTGCAGAACTCTTTCCATCTTATAAGATAGAAATTATACCAGCTAAACAATAACTCCCCATTCCTTTCTACCCCTCCCCCCCAGTAATCACTATTGTACTTTCTGTTTGTATGATTTTGATTACCTTAAGTACCCCATTATAAGAGGAACTGCACTATTTTCTTTGGCCTGGCTTATTTTGTAACATATGTAACTGTTCCTGTATCATATAATTCTTTTTTTAGCTTTGTAAGGAACCACCATACTGTTTTCCATAACAACTGCACCATTTAGATTCTTATCAGCAGTACACAAACTTTCCAGTTTCTCCACATCCATGAACACAGTTGTTATATTCTTTTTTTTTTTTTTTTTTTTTTTTTCTTCACTTAGTAGCTATGTCATTTGCAAATAGCTTCTCTTATTCTGCAAGTTTCCTTTTCACTGTGTTTATTGTAGTTCGGGTGCACCAAATTTTTTTAGTGTTTATTTATTTTTGAGAGAAACTAAGAGAACGTGAGAGAGGGAGGTGTAGAGAGAGAGGGACAGAGGATCCTAGGTGGGCTCTGCACTGAAAGCACAGAGCCCCATGTGGGCTCAAACTCATGAACATGAGAGATCATGACCTGAGCCAAAGTCAGACGCTTAACACTGGAGCCACCCAGGCACTCCAGTGCACAAAGTTTTTAAGTAATGTGTAGTACCATTTGTCTATTTTTGCTTTTCTTGACAGAGCTTTTGATGTTATATGCAGAAAATCCTTGACAAATACAATATCTTGAAGCTTTTTCTCTATGGTATTTTCCTCAGTTTTATAGTTTCTGCTCTTAGATTTAAGTCTTTGATCCAGTTTGGGTTTTTGCATGTTCTGTGAAGTTAGTGTCCAGCATCTTTCTTAGCCACATTGATATCCAGTTCTCCCAACACTATTTATTGAATGGACTTTCCCCCCAGTAAATGGTCTTATCTCCATTTGTGGGAGATAATTTCACTATATATGGGGGTTTATTTTGGACTTTCTCTTCTGTCCACTTGGTGGATTATCTATCTTTGCTCCAGTATCAGCCTGTTTGATGACTTCTAATATATTTCAAAATAAGGAACTGTGAGATCACCAACTTTGTTATTTTTCAAGATATTTTGGCTATTTAAGGTTAGTGGCCACTTCAATTTTGTGCCTGCCAGTGAAAAAATAAGAGTTTAAGGTATCTGATTTTAAGGGTTTGTTGATATCCCTCATCCCCAACTGTACAGGTGAATTCCTCCTTTACAGGAAGAGAAAATGTAGGCTTTTGGGAGTAAGAAGCAGAATTTTAGGTTTCTAGATCCAGTCAGCACCCTCACACATTGGTGGGTGATCTCACAGAATCGGGGAAGGCAAGGCCAGCCTCCCCATTCAGGAAATGCCAAACCCCTTAGCTCAGGTCAGGAGTGTAGGATGCCTCCTTTGGCATGTGGTGCACTCCATAGTACACAGCCCTGTTTCTCTACACAAGGACTATTAAGCATGAAAATTTTAAAACCTGGAAATTTAGGAAGCCATGACATTTCTTCTGCTCATGTAGATTTTTGCAGTCACACACAGTCTTGGAGCTTCAGTCTGATTCCCTATAATTAGTAACTTTGCTCTGCTGCTTCCCTAGTTCAGCACTATAGGCAGCTGGGGGCATTGCTGTCTTGGCACCGGCAGGGAACCATCATGCATCAGGCCTGACAAATGTTAGCCCCTTACCCCAAGTTGAGCTACATATGAGACATCAAGGGTCTTCCAGTGTGGGTGTGGTACCTCCGACCATCTTGCTTTCACTCATCCTCTGTCCCTCTTCCCTGCCTGTGACTTCTTTTGGGTGGCATCATCTGCATGAAAATAGAACAAATGTTTCAGTGAGCTGCACGCAAGAGGCAAACTCCTTGTTGATAGATAGATCTGTTTGGTACTTTCAATAATGCAAAGATTTGAAGGTGTTTGTGTTGCCAATAATGAAAATTGAGAGGGAGTCATGCCCAATGCCTTTGACAGCACAGGCAGCACAGTGTATCCTCCCTGAACAGTGGAGAACTATCCACCTCCTAGACCCAGTCAAGCAGAGTCTACTATGACAATGTTTGAGCCCAGCCCACTAAAACCTGTGAGACCAGGTGACCTATTCATCAGGTGCCCACCAGCTTACACGTGGGGCTTCTCCATGCTTCCTTCACTGGACAAGGGCCTCCATCCCAAGTTCCATTCACTTGGCCATAGACTTGTCCTTAGACATTTAGTCAGGGTTAATCAAACAGCTGCTCTTTGCTATCAGCAGTGCAGCTTCCCATTCTTGGTGATCCCCAGGTTCCTAGGTTTTATACTTCTTGCAAGCAACTCAGCTCTAACAAATTGTTAGGAGGGTATCTGTGCAGAGACACTAAGTGAATCAACTCCCTGATGAGGCCTGTTCCACAGAGACAGCAGTGACCACAGCTGAGTCTGTGTGACAAATGCAAGCCCCTGTCCCAAGGTGGGAACCACATGAGTGCCAAAAACCTGGGAACCTGAATGAAGAAACTGCTTCCGACCAGGACAGTTGGATCTCTGTAGAAACCACAACGTGCCAGGCCTTAACGTCCACACTTTGCCTTGCTGGCAAGTCACATTACTGTGGTGATTCAGGGCAGGCTTGAACATTAATGATCCTATCCTTTGCTGTCTGCTTTCCCAAAAGAGCCTACTTCCTTATCTATTATACGAATATAATTCAAACACCTTCTGTGTTGTTCTAAGATATTGCATGAGGTAGAATTCACCTTTGTTTGTTATAGAATTACAAACAACCTAAATGTCCAGCAATGACTTAGATGACACACTCATACAATGGAATATTTTCTAGCTTATTTTTTCCCAATGAAACGAAGATCTGTACTTTAAACTGATCCCATGAAGGTGATTCAAAGGAGTCTTGCTAGGGAAAAAAGCATAAGGGAAGAATAATTGTATTAAACATGTTTTAGGATTTCATTACAATAAACAAAATATTGAGGACACACAAATAAGATCTGAAAGGTCCTACAGCAAGAATATGAGGTAATTCAATTCATGCTCAGTTTCTCAACAGGTCATCTTTCCTGAATTAGAGTGTATACACAGAGGAAAGGTGGCAGACTAGGGGGATTCTAAAGTCAACTGTCCCACAATGACATATACTATCAAAATGGCAAAAGTAGTGATAAAGAGAAAAATTTTTAAACAGCAAGAGAAAAGAGTTACATACAAAGGACACCACATAAGGCTATCAGCTTATTTTTCAGCAGAAATGTTGAAGGCCAGAAGAGAGTGACATGATATATTCAAAGTACTGAAATGCAAAAATATACACCCAAGAATACTAAACAGTTTCCCAGAAAAAAAAAAAAGTTAAAAAAAAAAGTTAAAGGAGTTCATCACACTAAACCAGTTCTACAAAGCAATGTTAAGAGGGACTCTATGAGTGGAAACTAAGGCCATAAGCAGGAGTAACAAAGGTAGGACATGCAAGAGCAACAAAATTAAGTATCTCTATAAAAACCAGTGAAGGTTTCACAAAATAAAACTATGGGACCATATACCTAAAATACAGGGGGAAGGGGACTTGAAATTTAGAACTTTTAGAATGACTTCAGACTTATGTGACTATTAACTGAATATAGACTGAAGTGTACATGAGATGTTGTATAGAAACCTAATGGTAATCACAAATCAAAAGCCATTAATAAATATGCACAAAGTAAAGAAACGTTATCCAAGTATGTTGCTAATGACAGCCTACAAACGATGAAAGAGATCAAGAGAAGAAAAGTAGATTAAAAAAAAAAAATAAGACCAATCTATATGTTCTCTCATGTAGAGTCATTTCAGACTCAATGACACCAGGAGATTGAAAGTGAGAGGATGGAGAAATTTTTATCAAACAAATAGATTCAAAAGAAAGCCAGAGTAACAATACTTATATCAGACAAAATAGACTTTAAACCAAAGACCGTAATAGAACAAAGAAGGACAGTACATAACCACAGAGGGAACAATCCAACACAAAGATATAACAATTTTAAATATTTATGCACGTAGAATGGGAGCCCCTAAATACATAAATCAGCTGTTAACAAACATATAGGAAGGAACTGATAAATAATGCAATCATGGTAGAAGACTTTAACACTTCACTAACATCAATGGATTCAACAAACAGAAAATCAGTAAGGAAACAATGGCCCTGAGTGACACATCAGACCACATGGATCCAACAAATATATTCAGAACATTCTATCCTAGAACAGCCAGAGTGCACATTCATTTCAACAGCACAAGAAACATTCCCCAGAATAGATCACATGTTAAGCCACAAAATAAATCTCAAAAAATTCAAAAGTTTTCAAGTAATACCATGTCTCTTTTCTGACCTCAATGGTATAAAACTAGAAATGAACCACAAGAAAAAAATCCAAAAAACATGAACACATAGAGGTTAAATAACATGACAGTAAAGAGTTAATGGGTCAACTAAGAAATCAAAGCAGAAATCAAAACATACATAAAGGCAAATGAAAATGAAAACAACAATCCAACATCTTTAGAATGCAGCAAAAGCAGTTCGAAGAGGAATTTATAGCAATGCAGGCTTACCACAATAAGCAAGAAAAATGTCAAATAAACTCTCTAACCCTACACCTGAACAAGCTAGGTAGGACAATAAACAGAACCATAAGCCAGCAGAAGGAGGGAAATGTTAAGGATTAGAGCAAATATAAATGAAATAGAGACTGAAAAACAACAGAGCTGATTAAAGAAATCATGAGTTGGTGCTTTGAAAAACTTAACAAAACTGATAAAACCCTAGCCAGAACTCGTCCCAAAAGGAGGGAGAGAGAGGACTCAAACAATATCAGAAACGAAAGAGGAGAAATAACAACTAACGCCACAGAAATACAAAGGATTATAAGAGAATACAATGAAAAATTATTTGCAACATACTGGACACCCTGGAAGAAATGGATAAATGCCCAGAAACATTTCATCTCCCATAACTGCCTCAGAAATAAATAAAAAAAAATGAACAGATAAATTACCAGAAATAAAATAAATCAGTAATCAAAGGCTCCTAAGAAACAAAAATCCAGGAACAGCTGGCTTCACGGATGAATTCTACCAAACATTTAAAAAACAGTTAACAGGGATGCCTGGGTGGCTCAGTTGAGCGTCTATGAGAGTCTGACTATTGGTTTCAGCTCAGGTGATGATCATAGGGCTTCATAGGTTTGAGCTACCTGTGCAGAGTCTGCTTGGGATTCTCTCCTCTCCTTCTGTCTCTGTCCCTTCCCACTCATGCTGTCTCTGTCTCTCTCAAAATAAATAAACTTAAAATAATGTCATAAAGAAGAATTAATAACTATTTTTCTCAAACTATTCCAAAAACTAGAAGAGGAAGGGAATCTTGCAGACTCATTCTGTGAGGCCAACATTATCCTGACACCAAAACAGCTAACACTACAAAAAAGAAAACTACTGGCCAATAACTCTGATGAACATGGGTGAAAAGTCCTTGACAAAATATTAGCACAAATCCCACAATACATTAAAAAATCATTCACCGTGATCAAGTGGGATTTATAGGTGTTTCAATAGTCACAAATCAATCAAGGTGATTCATCACATCAATAGAAGAAAGGATAAAAAACTATATGATCATCTCAACAAATGCAGAAAAAGCAATGATAATGCACAATATTCATTTGTGATAAAAATTCTCACAAAGTAGGTTTAGAGAGAGCATACCTCAACATCACAAAGGCCAGAGCTGAAAAACCCACAGTGAACATCATCCGCAATGGGGAAAAGCTGGAGCTTTCCCATAAGGTCAGGAACAACACAAGGACGTCCACTTTCACTGCTTTTATTAAGTGTAGTACTTACTGGAAGTCCTAGCCACAGAAATCAGACCACAAAAAGAAACAAAACCATCTAATTCAGTAAGGAAGAAGTAAAATTCTCCCTAGTTGTAGATGACATGATACTATATAGAAAACTAAAGACCTCACCAAAATACCACAAGAACTGATAAATGAATTCAATAAGGTCACTAGTTAGAAAATTAATGTACAGTACTCTGTTGCAGTTCCACACCCTAATAATAAAGCAGAAGAAATAAAAATTAAGAAAATAATCCCAGGGGACATGGGTGACTCAGTCATTTAAGCCTCCAAATCTTGATTTTGGATTAGGCCATGACCTCCCAGTTCATGAGATTGATCCCTGTGTCAGGGTATGTATTGATAGCACCAAGCACACTTGGGATTCTCATATAAATTAATTAAATTAATTTAATAAACATTAAAAAAGAAAGAAAGAAAGCAATCCCATTTACAACAAACTTAACCAAGGAGGTGATAGGCCTATCCTCTGAAAAGTATAGAACATTGATGAAAGAAATTAAAATGACAGAAACTAATGGAAAGACATGTTCATGGGTTGGAAGAATAAATACAATTAAAATGTCCATACTACACAAAGCAATATACATAACATATTTATTGCAATCTCTGTCAAAATATCAGCATCCTTTTTTACAGAACTAGAACAAATAATCCTAAAGTTTATGTGGAACCACACACACACACACACACACACACACACACACACACACACACACACACACACACACACACTGAAAAGCCAAAGCAATCTTGTAGAAGAAAAAAACTGAAGGTATCACAATCCCAGATCGCAAGATAGACTGCAAAGCTTTAGCAATCAAAACAGTATGGTACTGGCTGCAAAACAAACAAATAGATCAGTAGAACAGATTAGAGAGCCCCAAAAGAAACCCACGATTATATGGCCAATTAATCTACAACAAAGAAGGCACGAATATCTAAGGGGAAAAAATACAGTCTCTTTAATAACGGTGTTAGGGAAACTGGACACCTCCATGCAAAAGAATGAAACTGGACCATTTTTTTTACAATATACACAAATATAAACTCAGAATGGAGTTGTGAGATTTGAAACCATAAAAATTCTAGGAGATGGCACAGACAGTAATTTCTTTGACATCAGCTGTGGCAACATTGTTCCAGATATGTCTCCTGAGGCAAGGGAAACAAAAAGACAAGCCACTGGGACTACACCAAAATGAAAAGCTTTGCACAGCAAAGGAAACAAACAACAAAACAAAAAGACAACCTATGAATAAAAAAATATATTTGTAAATGGTATATTCAGTAAGGGGTGGTTTCCAAAATGTATAAAGAACTAATATAGCTCCATACCAAAAAATCAAATCATACAATTAAAAATGGGCAGAACACATAAACAGACCTTTCTCCAAAGAAGACATCCAGATGGCCAATAAACACATGAAAAGATGTTCAACATCACTTCTCATCAGGGAAATGCAAATCAAAACCACACTGAGATACCACTTCACACCTATCAGAATGGCTAAATCAAAAATACAAAAAGAAGTGTTGATGAGGATGTGAAGAAAGGGGAACACTTGTACACTGTTGATGGAAATGCGAACTGGTGCAGCCCCTGAGGAAAACAGTGTGGATATTTCTCAAAAAAGGAAAATAGAATTATTACATGACCCACTAATTCTATTACTGGATATTTACACCCCAAAAAGAAAACATGAATTCAACAAGGTTTAAACACTCCTATGTTTATAGGAACATTATTTAAAATAATCAAAATATGGAAATAGCCTAAGTGTTCATTAGTAGATGAATGGATAAAGAAGATGTGGTATGTATGTACAATGGAATATTTCTCAACCATAACAAAAACAAAAAAAAAGAAATCTTTCCATTTGCAACAACATGGATGGATCTGGAAGATATTACATAAAATATCAGAGAAAGATAAATACATGATTTCACCTGTATGTGGAATCTAAGAATCAAAACAAATGAACAAAATAAGAAGAGACAAACAAAAAAAAAAACAAAAAAACCACAGAGTCTTAAATTTGGAGGACAAATTCGTAATTGCACAAAGGGAAATGGGTGGGGGAAAGGTGAAATAGATAAAGGGGACTAAAAGCATACTGATCATGATGAGCATGGAATAATAAATACAATTGTTGAATCATTATATTGTACAGCTAAAACTAATAAAACACTGTACATTAATTATATTGGAAGTTAAATAATTGATTATTTTTTTTAATGATAATAGATTATGGGAACTCAGGGACACCATCGAGCATAGTGACATTTGCATTATTCAGATCCCAGGAGGAGAAGAGAGAGAGAAAGGAACAGAAAAAGAAAGAGTACAATAAATTCATGTTTCTCCCTCTATTTTCATAAATAAGAACTGACTGCAATTCTGTTTTATACTTTATCTGTGAAATTACAGCTAGATAATAAAAAATATATGTATTGCCAACATATATATGCTATCTCACAACATTTTGTAGTCCTGACACAGTAGCTATGCACGTTTTTTTGGTAACTGTAAGACCTAATTTTCCCATTATAAAAAGTGAATACGAAAACCTATCCAATAGCATTATTTTGGGAATTAAATGAGATGACTTAAAATATACCTCATAAAATTACTTATAACAAAGAAGCCCTCATGTAGAAATTACTCATAATTAAGAAGGACTTGTTTTGCTATCAAATGTGCTATAGAGATACTTTACTGTTTCAAAGAGATACATGCCCCTGATGTTTAGAGCAGAATTATCAACAATAGCTAAATCATAGAAAGAGCCCAAATAGCCATCAACTGATTAATGGATAAAGACGTGTGTGTGTGTGTGTGTGTGTGTGTGTGTGTGTGTGTGTGTGTGTGTGTGTGTGTGTCTGTGTGATGGAATATTACTAAGCCATCAAAATAATGAAATATTGCTATTTGCAGTGACATGGAAGGAGCTAGAGTATTATGCTAAGTGAAATAAGTCAGTTAGAAAATGACAAATTCCATATGATTTCACTCATATATGAAATTTAAGAAACAAGCAAATAAAAAGGAACATAGGAGGGAAAAACAAGAGAGGCAGACCAAGAAACAGACTCTTAACTACAGAGAACCAATTGATGGCTATCAGAGGGAAGGTGGGTGGGAGGAATAGGATATAGGTGGTAGGGATTAAGGAGGGCAGTTGTGATGAGCACTGGGTATGTATGTAAGGGTTGCATGCCTGAAACTAGTTGTTATACTGTAGTTAACTATACTGGAATTTAAATTAAAACTTTAAAAAATTACAGCATTTATCGTCCAAATGAAGAGTTGCTTTCCTCAAAGGATTTTGAGAAAATGGTGAAATATAAAGCAGCAGGAGCCTGTCTCCACCTTGACAGCTACAGCACAGGCATAATCTCTCTATATAATTACTGTGTAACTCTGAAGTCTATTGACGCTTGCAACTTCCAAGGGGAACATAGAAAAAACTTACAGTTAATTTTGGTCAATTTCAGTTCTTAGGAAAGTAGTAGCTATCCAAGCTTTGTTCACTCTGATGGCAGGTGTCTGCCACGTGCCCATCTTCCAGGAGCACCTTACAAACCACTTTCGGAAGTCAAGATTGCAAAAAGGACCCTGACTCCCACTATCAGGGAATGGAACTGATTGCTGATTGTTACTTCTGGTCAACCAGGAGCAAAGAAACTAGCAGTCATTATTATTTCCCCAACTCATTGGCACAAGCCCATTCACCTCCAGTTGAAGAGATTCCCAGAGAATTTAAAGGGCCAGTATCCTTTTCCCTCCTTCATTGTCCTTTCTCCCCTCCAAGAAGTGAACATTACAGATTAGAGCATTAAAAACTATAAGGAAAAATTAGAAAGTGATTGTATACGCCTAAGGAAAGACACAGAGAAGATCTACAATCTACAACAAAGGCTGACCTTTGGCATACAGTTAGCCTACAATAATAAAAAAAAAGAAAGCCAAGCTAAAACAGTAACAAAATACAACAAACCTGGCAAAGAGAGGAATCTGATTTCTAGGGTACATATTATTAGACTTGCATGTCCAGCTCTTAACAACAATAGCAAAATTAAAAACATACAAAGAAGGAAGAAAGCATGGACTATTCAAAGGGGAAAAAATTAAACTGCCCTTGAAAAATATGGCAGTTATAATAGGTAAAGACATTAAGACATAACTATCTTATTTAAGACATAACTATCTTAAAAATGCGCCAAGAACTAAAGGAAAATGTGGAGGACATTATGAAAACGATATACAAACAAAGTGAGTATAGAGTCAGTAAAGAGATAGAAGACCTAAAAAGAAACTCTGGAGATGAAAAATATAATAAATGACACATTCAATAAAGGGTTTCCAAGACATATTTGAGAAGAAAGAGTCAGTGAACTTGAACATAAAACAATGGCATTATCAGGGTCAGAAAGAAAATTTGAATGCTATCAGGCAGTAATTTTTTTGACTTTGGCCATACCAACTTTTTCTAAATATATCTCCTGAGGCAAGGCAAACAAAAGAAAAGCTGCACAGCAAAGGAAACAATCTGCAAAACTAAAAGACAACCTAATGAATAGGAGAAGGTATTTACAAATGGCATACCTGATTAACGGGTAGTATCCACAATATAGAAAGAACTTCTAAATTTCAATACAAAAAAAAAAAAAATCAAACAATTCCATCAAAAGATGAGCAGGGGCCTTGAGTAGACATTTTTTCAAAGAAGATCTACAGATGGCTAAAAGACACATAAAAACATGATAAAATCACTAATTATAAGGCAAATATACATCAAAACTACAATGAGATGTCACCTCACATCTGTCAGAATTGTTAAAATAAAAAACACAAGAAAAAACAGATGTTTGTGGAGAAAAAGGAACTTTGGACACTGTTAATGGGAACATGTAAAACGATATGGAGTTTTCTTAAAATATTAAAAATAGAAATACCTTGTGATCAAAATAATTCCACCACTGGGCATTTATTCAAAGAAAATGAAAAAAAAAATTAGAAAAAGTATATGCACTACTATGTTTATTGCAGGGCTATTACTATAGCCAATTATGGAAGCATCCAAAGTGTCCATTAATAGATGACTAGGTAAGGGAGATGGAGTGTGTGTGTGTGTGTGTGTGTGTGTGTGTGTGTGTGTGTGTGTGTACATCCATCCATACAACATCCTATTATGCAGCCATAAAAAATATGAGATCATGATTTTGCGACAACAGGGATGTATGTGGTGGGTATAATACTAAATGGAATAAGTAAGACTGAGAAATATAAATACCATAGGATGTCACTAAAATGAGGAATCTCATTTACAGAATTAGACCTGTAAATCTCATTTACAGGAATCTCATTAATCTCATAAATGAGACCTGGAATCTCATTTACAGAATTAGACCTGTAAATACTGGGAACAAAGTGATGGTTGACAGAAGGGAGTGGGGGTGGGACAATGGGCAAAATGGATTGATTAAGTGGAGTGGGGGGCACAGGCTTCTAGTTATGGAATGAAGTCAGGGGAATGAAAGATGCACATGAATAATATAGTCAATGAAATTGTAATAGTGTTGTATATGGACAAATGGTAGCTACACTTGGGTGAATACAACATAATGTAGGAAGTTATCCAGTTACTATGTTGTATGCCTGAAACTAATGCAACATGTGTCAACTACACTCAAAAAAAAAAATTAAAAGGAAAAGAAAACTAGACTTAAAATTTTAAGATTTTAAATGTAATCTCCATGGTAACAATGAAAGAGCTATGAATATATACAAAAAGAAAAAAAATTGACATTTCATTACAAATATTAAGTAAATACCCAAGAGATAAGAATATAGGAAACAAGGATCTAAAAAACTATAAGGCATATAGAATACAAATAGCAAAATGACAGAAATAAGTCCCTCTTTATCAGTACTTAATTAAAGTGTAAGGATCAAACCCTCCACTTTTGCAAAACTCAGAGATTGGTAGAGTGGATTTTAAAAATCTGGATCCAACTATATGCTTTCTATAAGATATTAATTTTAGACAAAAAAAGTATAGACTGGTTGAAAGTGAATAGATAGAAAATATATTCTGTGTAAATAGTAAACATGAAAGGGCAAAGATGGCTATACTAATATCAGGCAAAATAGCCTCTTTCAAAAACGAGAACAAGAGACAAAGAAGGACATTATATATTAATTAAAATTTCAATATAGCAGAAAGACATACCATTATAACTATTATGTTTCTAGTGGCAGATCATCAAATATGAAACAAAAACTGATACGATGGAAGACATAGACAATTCTACAATAATCGTTGGATGCTTCAATACACCACCCTAATACTTAATAGAACAACCAGACAAAAGTAAGGAAACTGAACACAGTACAATAAACCAATGGTCCTACAGACAAATACAAAAAATTATGTTTGATAACAACAGCATACAGATTTTTCTCGCTTGCACTATCACTGCATAGATTATAGGTTAGCCCACAAATTAAGTGTCCATTGATGTAAAAGATAAATATAATACAAATTATCTTCTCTAATCACAACAGGAACTTAGAAATTAATAAGAAACAAAACCAGAAAATTTACAAGACTGAGAATTAAACAACACATTTATAAACAACCAGTGACTCAAAGAAGAAATTATGATGAAAATTAGAAAACACCTAGGGCTGAATGAAAATACCAAAATTTATTGAACACAGTTAAAGCAAATCAAAGGGCAGATTTATAGGTATAAGTTCTTACATTAAAAAAACAAAAAAGATATCAAATAAACAATGTTGCAAATTGAGAAACTTGAAAAAGAACAAACAAATCTAAAGGACAAAGGAAATGATAAAGCTTAAAACAGAGATAAATGAGAGAGAGAATGCAAAGGTAGCAAAAAATTGAATGAAACTAAAATTTGTTCTTTGAGAAGAACAACAGAATTTGATGAATCTTGAGCTACATGGACTAAGAAAAAAGAAAATTTTCAAATTATTAACATCAGAAATAAAAGTGGGGACACAACTGCTGATTCCACAGAAACTGCTGATTCTACAGAAACAAAAATGATTATAAAAGAGTGCTATGAGTAGTTACACACTCACAAATTCGATAACTTCTATGAAATGAATAGATTCCTAGAAGTATAAAACCTACCAAGATTAATTTACAAAGAAATACAGGATGTGGATAGACCTATAAATAATAATGAGATTGAAAGAGTTATTTAAAAAAAAAAAATGAAACAAACTAACAAACAAAAAACTCCCAACAAAGACAAGCCTGATGTTTCATTGGTGATTTCTACCACTCATTTAAAAAAGTAAATATCAGTTTTTCTCAAACTTTTCCAAAATCCTGAGTGGGGAGGAAGGGGGAAAACACTTTCTAAGTCACTCTGTAAGGCCAGCATACATACCCCAATACCAAAGCCAAACAAAGACACTATAGAAAATAGACTAATATCCCATATAAATATTGATGCAAACTTCCTCAACAAAACACTAGCAATCTAAATTGAGCAGCATATTAAAAAGAATTTTAAACATAGAAAAGTGGGGTTTACTCCTTGCACTTCAATATTGGTTCAACATAAGAAAATCAGTGTAACACCCTACATTAACAGAATAAAGGGGGAAAACCCACAGGATTATCTTAATTAAATAGAAAAACACTTGACAAAATGCAAAACTACCTTATGTTAAAAAAAAAAACCAACAACAAAAAATATATGAATAGAACAAAACTACCTCACATAATAAAAGCCAAAGATGAAGAACCCACAGCAAACATCATATTCATTGTTGAAAGACTGAAAGATTTTCCTGTAAGACAGTAAGGCAAAGATGTTAACTTTCACCACTTCAGTTCAATGTGGTACTGGAAGTTCTAACCAGAGTAATCAGTCAAGAAAGGTATAAAATCACACAGAAAAATAGAACAGATTAAACAGCCCAGAAATAAATATGCACATAAACAGTGAATTTATTAATAACAAAGGAGACAAGAATACACCACGAAGAAGAAAAGCCTCCTCAAGAAAAGCCTCCTCAATAAATGGTGTTAGGAAAACAAGACAGCTATATGCATTATGAGATTGGACTGCTGTCCTTTACCATACACAAAAAAGTTAACTGAGAGTGGATGAAAGATTTGAATATATGACTTGAAACTATAAAAATCCTGGGCAAAAAGAGTCAATAAGCTCCTTGACATCTGTCTAGGTAATGAGTTTTTGTATTTCACACCAAAAACAAGGAAAACAAAAGCAAGAAATAAGCATGATGATGTAGGACTACATCAAACTAAAATACTTCTATGGAGCAAAAATACTCATCAGCAAAATGAAAAAGCAACCTATTGGTGGAAAGAAGATATTTGTAAGTGGTATCCCCAATAAGGGGTTAATATCCAAAATATATGAAGAACTTACACAATTAAAGGGCAAGAAAACAAGAAAACTTGTGTTTTAAAACAAAGTTTTAAAGAAAACTTTAAAATCTTGATTTTAAAATAGGCAGTGGACCTAAATAGACATTTTTCATGGAAACAAAAAAGATATATAAATGCCTACAGGTACATAAAAAGGAAATCAACATCACTGATCGTCTCGGAAATAAAAATAAAACCCCAGTAAGAGATCACCTCACACATTTTTGAGTGGCTATTCTCAAAAGGACAAGAAATAACAACTGTTGGTGAGGGTGTGGAGAAAAGGGAATGTTTGTGCACCTTTATTGGGAATGCAAATTCCTGCAGCCACTATGGAAACCAGTGTTGAGTTTCCTGAAAATGAAAATACTCACTTGAAAAGATATCTGCATGCTCATGTTCATGCAGCACTATTTATAATAGCCAAGGCATGGAAACAACTTAAATGTTCAATGATGTGTGATGGATAAAGAAAATGTGATGAAAGTTTCCAGGAAACATGGCAGAGTAGGAAGACCATAAACTCACCTTGTCCCACAGACACAACTAGATAACATTTGCACCAGAGTAAACAACCCAGAAAAAGACCTAGACTGGCCAAAAAACCCCACAACTAAATGTAGAGAAGAAGCCACATCAAAGAAAGTGAGGAGGGCAAGTACTCCATGGGGATCTGAACCACATGGGTCTCACTGAGAGAGGGAGGAAGTCAAGGGTGTGCGTAGAGGTAAGAAACAGACTAGTATACTGGGGAGCCTAGAAAAGGAAGAGAAATCCCCCATAGTATTTGGCTTTGAAACTCAGAGCAGTCAAATTTCATGAGAGCTTAAAGGCAGTGGGACTTAAAGCCTGGAACTTTATTTTCTTGTATTTTTAAAAGTTTATTTATTTAATGTGAAACAGAGGGAGAGCAGGGTGGGGAGACAGAAAGATGAGAGAGAATCCCAAACAGGCTCCACATTATCAGCGTGGAACTTGATGGGGGGTTTAAACTCACAAACTGAAATCACAACCTGAGATGAAGTCAAGATCAAATGCTTACCTGACTAAGCTACCCAGGGGCCCCAAAAGCTTATAACTTTTTTAAAAACTCAGTAGGTTCAGCTTGGTGAAAGGCTGGAGGGCTGTAGAAACTAAGTCTGTGTCCCAGAAAGAGTCAGGATACAGACAGCTCATGGAGATACAGCTTAAAGCAGCAGTTTGAAAGCTGCTTGGACATTAGGGAGGGAGCATTATTTACTAATCTCAGAGTTCCCTGAAGAACTTCACAAAAGAGCTAGCATGTGCCATTTCCCTTCCTTACCCCTTGTCTTGAACACTCAGACACCTGTGGGAACTGTAATTGCAGAGGCACACATTATCTAATGTGTTTATACCATGCACCCCCACCCCAACCCCTCCTCAGCCAGACCTGTCTCAGTTCCAGTGCTGTGACCTCCCTCCCTGAGAAGATCTGCACAAACCTTGCTAACACTGCATCTCCTGACTTCCCAAAGCAGATGTCCCACCTCATTAAAACTGCACCCCTGCCTACACATTTGGGTAAAGTGGCCCTGGCCACATCCATGTGGAGGATGACCAAGACACAGTTTGTGGCAGTATGTCCCCTGCCTTCCTTGTGCTTGTGGAAGAGTGGCCAGCCCAGGTCTCCATGGAGAGGTAGAGGAGGACCAGCACCACCTAGTTCATGGTTCACATTCTACCTACTACTTCCAAGAGCAAGAGACAGAGCTGACTTTCATAATACAGAGAACAGTATGCAGAGAGTTAGACAAAATGTGGAGATGAAAGAATAGGACAAAACCACGAGACATAAGTGAAACAAACATATGTAACTTGACTGACAGATAATTTAAAATAATGATCATAAAAATACTCACTAGGTCTGAGAAAGGAGTGGAGGACCTCAGTGAGACCCTTAATACATAGATAAATCAGTTTGAGGTGAAGAACACAGTAAATGAAATTAAGAATACACTTAAAGGAATAAATTGCAAGCTGGAAGAACAGGAACAAATTAATGAACTAGAAGACAGAGTAGTGGAAAATAATTGAGCTGAACAAATGAAAGAAAAAAATTATACAAAAACTAAAATAGACTTGGGAACTCATGAGTCCATTAAATGTAATAACATTTGTATTATAGGGACCCCAAAAGGAGAAGAGGGGGAAAGGGGATCACAACATTTATCTGAAGAATTAATAGCTGAAAACTTCCTAATCTCAGGAAGGAAAAGGTATCCAAATCCAGGAGATAATTTTTTTCTCCCCATAAAATCAACTCCTGGTTGACACCAACACACATAGTAAAGTGGCCAAAGTTGTGATAAATAATTTTTTTATCAGTAAGAGGAAAGAAGATGGTTACATACAAGGAAACCTCATAAGACTATGAGCAAAATTTTCAGCAGACACTTTGAAGTCAGAAGGGAGTGGTATGATACATTCAAACTGCAGAAACAGAGAAGTCTATAGCCATGAATACTCTATCCAGCATGGCAATCACTCAGAATCAAAGGAGAACTAAAGAGTTTCCCAGACACACAAAAGTTAAAGGACTCCATCATGCTAAAACATGTCTTATAGGATGTTAAAGAGGACTCTTTGAATGGAAAGAAAAGTCCACATTGAGAATACGAAAAGGGGGGGGAAGCAGTAAAAATCAGTATATCTATAAAAACTCTGTCAAGAGATCTACAAAATAACAGGATACAGGACAACATACATCGATAATGTGGGGGATAAATCATAAAGAATGTATTTGAACTTAAGTGACAATCAACTTTAAATAGACTGATAAATGCAGAAAATGTTATCTTTAAACTTAAAGGTAACCACCAATCAAAAACCACTAAGAGATACGCAAATAAAAAAGGAGAAAGGAATCCAAGTATATCACTAAAGAAAAACAGCATATCTGGAAAGAGAGAAAGAGAAGAAAGAATCAGAGACAACAAAAAGTAAACAAACAAACCAAAAACACAGAAAAACAAGGAAGAAAATGACCGTAACTACATAACTATCAATAATTACATTGAATATAAGTGGACTAAATGATCCTATCAAAAGACGTAAGGTGACAGAATGGATTAAAAAATAATAAGACCCGGGGCGCCTGGGTGGCTCAGTCGGTTAAGCGTCCGACTTCGGCTCAGGTCATGATCTCACAGTCCGTGAGTTCCAGCCCCACGTCAGGCTCTGTGCTGACAGCTCAGAGCCTGGAGCCTGCTTCACATTCTGTGTCTCCCTCTCTCTCTGCCCCTTCCCTGCTCATGCTGTGTCTCTCTCTGTCTCAAAAATAAATAAACATTAAAAAAATTACAAAAAAAAATAATAAGACCCATTTATATGCTACCTATAAGAGATTCATTTCAAACCTAAAGGTACCTACAGATCGCAATTGAGGGGATGGAGAAATATTTATCATGAAAATGGATATCAAAAGAAAGCCAGAATAACAATATGTATATTGAAAAATTGACTTTAAGACAAACAAACAAACGTCTGCTAAAAGAGACAAAGCAGGACACTTTATAGTAATAAAAGGAACAGTCCAATAAGAATATATGTCAGAGTCCAGCTCCAGCAGGTCCAGGGGTTCCCCAAGGAATAAACGACATCAGTGAAAGTGAAACAAAAGTAAAATAAAAAACTAGAAAATAAAAAACTAAAACTAAAATAAAAAACTAGAAAATAAAAAAAACTAAACTAAAATAAAAATGGACACAGACAACAGCAGTGTGTTGAACTGGCCGATTTATTGTAGCAAACGTGGCATTATATATGCGAGTGATTTCCTCGTAACATACATCATCTATGTTTTTCTAACATTACCTAATTTTGAAAAAGTTCCTGTGTGTCATCAACCTTTAAGAAAGAACATGGCGATTTTCCCCTAACTTTCCCGCATACCCTTTGATTATAGCTTAATTTCTTACATCATTCCATTATGCGTCTGCATTTATCTATAATCTACAAAGCATTTGCTTTGCTGTTCTCGTGAAAGGCCCTCCATTTCTCAACACCTCAAGTGGAACAGCTACAGGGACACGACCTCCTAACCACATGAGGCCAGAAGAACAATGTGTTTGCCTCGGTCCGAGGTGCCAGGAAGGGGCTGAAAAAGGCTTAGAAACCCATGCCTCATACATTCTCAGAGAGACAATGCACGTAGGAACCAATGAACCATTCTGTAGCTTAACCGACTAGGTTCAGTCATCATCTGGAATGTCTCCTGGCGGGGGGGCCAGGTGGGCCTAGGGGTTGAAGTCACCCGTGCCCAGAGATACAGTCCTTAGTTGCCGGCGTGAGGCTTTCAGATCCATATGTGTCTCCTTTACAGGCCCTCTTTGCTGGCAAAGGTATGAGGCTATCCTTCCTGTAAGTGGAGGAGTCTCCGTAGGGGATGGCAAGGGCTAAACGTAAGGCCGCACCATATCTTGCGGAACCTTATTTTCTTCCCTAATGGTTCTTTTCCCAGGGGCCCTGCCGAGGGCAATTCCCCAACAGACAATACCCCAGGTAGTTTTAAGGCCAAATTACCTAAAAGCGGGAGTACAAGAAGCTTCACTGTCGGTGGGCCGCCCTGCGGTCACCAATCTGTCCACAGCCCCGGGCTTTGCCACTCAGGCTGGGATAGCTCGGCTGCCAGCAACCCATCCTTTTTTAATTTCCTTCCTTCCTCCCTACTACCCCCCCGCCCCCCTTCCCTCCTGTCACATCTGCTTCATCCATCCTCTTGCCACCATGGCCTCCATTCGAGATTGCATTGTGGATATAGCCTTTTAAACTTTGGCCTGACTAGATTTTAGTTCTTTTGTCTCAGCATCAGGGCATTCCCTGGTGTCTTCTATGCTTTTTTTTTTTTCAAGCCCAGCTTGCATTCGCATAGTCATGGTTTTAACTTCTAGTTCAGACATTTCACTCATACCTGTGTTGATTAAATCCCTGGGCATAGAGGCGCCTGGGTGGCTCACTTGGTTAAGCATCTGACTCTTGGTTTTGGCTCAGGTCATGATCTCCTGGTTCATGAGTTCAAGCCCTGCGTTGCAGAACTCTCAGTGCAGAGCCTGCTTGGGATTCTCTTTCTGTGACCCTCCCTGGATTGCTTTCTCTCTCTGAAAAAACAAATATATAAACATAATGAAAAGTTTTTTCAGATCTCTGGCTGTCATTTCTTCTTGTTCTTTCTTTTGGGGTGAAAAATTAATAAAATGAAACATTAAAATTAAAAAATTAAAAACAACATCAGGTAAAGGAAACTATATCCTAGGTGTGTTTTCGTCTGCTTGTTGAGAGAAGCTTGATAGAATAGGTAAAAAAGAGAAAGGAAAATAAAGCTACAAAAATTTAAAAATAAAAAAATTAAATAATGTAACAATAAAATAAGCTAAAGAAAAGTAAAAGTGTAACAAAATATTTAAAAATTAATTAATTAATTAATTAATTAATTAATTAAAAAATAAAAAAGAATTTATTCTTTCTGTATCCAAGAAAGGGAAAGAAAAAATAAAACAATCTAAGCAAAAACAGAAGCAAAGAAAATGAACGAATAAACAAACCAACAAACACATTTAAACCTTAATGAAGTTACATCCAGTTTCCCCCGTACCGACTACAGTATAGTCGGTAGAGTGATAAGCAGGTTGATCTTCTGGGGGATGAGCCCAGAGTGAATGGATAGGCAGGATTTGGTGTAACAGCTCCATTCTGCCCTTGGTGGCTCTGCCTAGCTCACTGAGGTCGGTCTGTGTGTGTGCACATGTGATGGAAGTGAAAATTACTTCACCTAGCTCCCTAGTCTCTGGTGCAGGACCCCCCATCCCCTTACCCACCCACGATCAAGCATCCCTCCTTTGTCTCAGGCCTCCATCTGTGCCCTGCCTCTATCCTGTCCGTGTCCATGCTGTCTGCCTGCCAGGTGGCACCTTCCTCCAGAGTTTTATCTCAGATGGGGCTGTGTTTCAAAAACCCACACTTCAGAGACCTGTTCTGATTCTCTGGGGTTGCTCTTGCCCAGCAATGACCCGGTGTCGGCCTGTCCCTGAAAACGTTTGCATGATCACACAGCAGCAGAGGCTATGTGTTTATGGCAAGTCACAAACACACAACTGGTGCCGGGTTTTGCTCACCTTCAGCATCTTTTTTCCGATATCAGTAAACACTGGCTGCTCTCTGGGGTCTGCTAGGACTTTTGCCTGTGGGGAGGCTGCATGACCTCTATCAAATGTGCTCCAAGCAGGGGAAACCACTTCTCCTCCTGGGAAACAGAGCCCTCAGACTCCACTGCCTACTCCGGGGGAATTCTGCCTGTTTCCTCACCAGAGTACTGCCAGGTTCTGAGCTTTGAACCTTCAGACTCTGTGCTCCACTATTTGCAGACTTCTGGTGGTATTGAAATGCTCTCCTTCCTGTCAATGGTTTTAGGCATAGTTTTTGTCCAGTCTTCTGTAAGTATTTTCACTCTTTCTTTCTCTGTCTCCAGCTACTTTGGGGGGGGGGGGGGCGGTGCTTTTCTTGCATGATCCCAATGTGCTGCACTCTCCCCCTTTCTCTTTCTCTTTCTGTCCTCTCTCCATGAACATGGCTCCTAATGTTTCACAGCTCTGCAGCTCTTCTCTCTCTGAGTTCACCTCACCACACTGCATACCTTCCAAGTCCTGTACCTCAAACTATGCAGATTGTTTCGTTAAGCCTCAGATCAATATCCTGGGTATTCAGAGTGGTTTGGTGCTTATCTAGCTGTGTTTCAGGACAAGAGAAGCTCAGGGTCCCCATACTACTCCACCATCTTAACGCCTTCAAAAACTAATTCTAGAAGCACTAAATTTTTACTCCCCTCCTCCGTGTTTTATGTATATCGTATCATATTTTGTGCTTTGTATTTAATGTCTGTTGGCTATGTTTTTAGATACAATTTTTTTTTACTACTTTTGTTATTTTAGCCTTTATATTAGCTTTATACATAATTGGTCTGTTATTACTCTTTTATTTGTTTGCTTTTACCTGTGAAACTTTTGCTTTCATAATTTTGTTGAGTCTAGTTACAGCCCTTTCTTTTCTGCTTAAAGAATTACCTTTTAACATTTTTGTAAGTCTGTTTTAGCAGCGATGAATTCGTTTAAATTTTGTTTGTCTGGTCAACTCTTTATCTGACCTTTTTGGGGTTTGTTGTTTGGTTGGTTGGTTGGGGTTTTTTGTTTTGTTTTTGTTTTGTTTTCTTTCTTTTTCTTTCTTTCTTTTTTTGTTTGTTTATTTATTTATTTATTTATTTATTTATTTATTTATTTATTTATTTATTTATTGAGAGGCAGAGTACGAGTGGGGTCTGGCAGAGAGAGGTGGAGGCACAGAATCCAAAGTAAGCTCCAAGCTCCTAGCTGTCAGCACAGAGCCCAATGCAAGGCTCGAACCCACAAACCATGAGATCGTGACCCCAGCCAAAGTTGGATGCTTAACCGACTCAGCAACCCAGGCGTCCCTTATGTGACTTATTCTGAACGACTGTCTTGCTAGGTAGAGTATTCTACATTTATTCCTTTCATCATTTTTAACAGATCATGCCCCTCTCTCCTGTCCTCAGGGTTTCTGCTGAACAATCACCTGATAGCCTTACGGAGTTTCTCTTATGTGTAACTGTTTTCTTATCTTCATCTTGAGGGACTCTGGGTGGGTCCCTCAGTATTTTCCCTCCCCACTGTAGTTCACTTTGTAAAGGAGGTTGCCATTGTTACTCTGTCTCTGTCTCTCTCCGTATGGTTTCTTTTTCCTTTGTTTTGTGAAAGTTATTCAGGCCAACTGTCAGTTCCTTAGGAGCATTTGCTCCATATGTAGTGTGTCCATGGATGAGGTCAGTTTAATGTCTTCCTATGATGACATCTAGGACCCTCCATCTTTTATGGTGCTGCTGTCTTATTTCCTGTTTGGTAGGGAGCCAGGAGTCTCAAAACTACCCGTTGTTTGCACCGTCAGTAGAAGCAACCATCAGTACAGTAAAAAGGGATAATAACATTTTAGTGTTATGAAAATAATTTTTTACTTTGCATTTTCCTGGAAAGAGTTTCAGGGATTATAGTGTTGGCATTTTAGTCACGCCTGGAAGTTGATCTTCTTCTAATAATTTCCAACATTACAGGAAGACATTGACTAGACATTATGTACCTATCAGAGTGCAGTATCACAAATAGAGAAATTATCTGTGTATTATGATATCTGTGGGTATGACCTGAATACTATCAGTTATGTCTAACATATATATATAAGAAAGAAGACACCATTTAAAGGATAATATATCATAGGCAAATCATACAGCAATAAAAAAAAGCACTTTTTGATGCATTGGACAACATGAAAGTGTCACTGAAGAGTTTTGGAGCAAAGGAGACTCGACTCATAATTAGTTCTATCCATATATTACTTAAGAATATGCAAGTTAATCTGGTGCTCAGATGACAGAATAGAGCTATATTCTGCATCTGATGTGCCGATGGGAGAAAAGTTGGTATATGGAATTGTTTTTGTTTTTAACATTTGGTGAGTGGCTCAATTAGTGACATGGAAAAAATTCATCAATTTGTAGACTTCAGATTTTGGACATTTTATTTAATATATTATGCTATCATTAAGAAAAAAATTAGCCTTGGAAATGGAAATGGAAATGGAAATGTAAATGGAAATGGAAAATGGAAAATGGAAATGGGATTGCCTTCTAGAGGGATGGATTGGTTAGATGGTGGCTTATGTCTCCTCATGGGCTAGGGAAATTTTGTGAGCTCTTATATTCCCAAAGTCATTGAAGTCATGGTTACTTAGGTGATTATACATTTGTCACAAATAGAGCTGAATATTTAAAAGAAAATGATACTGGTTAACTTCTACAGAATTGTGGGCAGAAGGAGGCTAACTGCTAACATTTTTGGAATAATCTCCAAAACCATGACACAGAATGAGTCTAGAGCAAAATCTTTCTTTACCTATGTTCCACGGAGCACAAGATGTTGGCATTTCACTTGCTGACAGCATAGTTTGGAATACTTTATCCATTACAGGTGATTTTGCCAAACGTCAGGTTACCCTCACCACAATATGAAGTAGTGCACTCCCATGTTGAAGTCTTAAATGTGTGTTTGAATGCTAAGGATTCTTGAATGCTCTATCACATGCTTTTGTCCTAATTGTAATGGAGGATTGGCTAATTCTGATTAGCCAATTAATTAGTTAATGTCTGAATCCTAGGCTGATAAGATAATACGGCTTGTGACATTGCAGTTTCTTCAAAAACTCAATGATGATGTGTAAGCATATATGAAATTTACTCCCTACACTTTCTCTTTATGAGTTAAGATTTCTCCACTCATTAAGGAAGACTTGCTATTTTCAAGAATTGGAGATATACATTAGAAAATGGAAAACTGGTTTGAAGTACAAATTGTTTATGCAAACATACTATTAGCACTGCAAGATTGTTAATATAATGTTAGACATGTACCAGATAGAAAGAAGCATACATCCCCCCCCCCCCCACCCCATAAAGTGCTTTCCTCTTGAGTCTCATTTGTATGTTTTCAAGTGCATAAGACCATCATGGATGGATGTTTTCAATTCCAGTTCTTTTTATTCACCCCACAAAAGGAGGAGAAAAGGTAGAAACTAGTGTTTGTTTTATACACAATCTGAAATATTAATAGGGATCATTTTAAAGACAAATATAAGGAAATCACTTCTACATGTAAGTTATGGCGTTATATTATTATATACTTCATGTTTGGGGAGGAAAGAATAGTAATAGTAAATGTTAAGGAAAAATATTAATAGTAAACAAAAACATAATCATCTGATCCTCAAATAGTGCCTAAAATTCTCTATTTATTTATGTGATTAATACCGATTTCATAGAGATTGATCTCTACCGGGAAACCTAACGTAGGAATCTGTCTACTAAATAGTTGTCAGTCCTTCCTTTCTTTATAATATTCAGTTGCTTTCCTTTACTTTTGGATGTGTGGTTTGTGAATATTGCCTGTTAGCCTGCAATTTTGCTTTTCATCCTTTTAATATAATCTTCAAAAGATACAGAAGCTTTAAAATATTTTTAAATCAGCTTACAAATTTTTTCCTATCACTTTATCCCCATAGTATATGTATTGTGCATTTGATGTGCACTTTACTTAGTTGTAGAGCCTGAAAATTTTCTCATGGTTTTTCCTAAGAATTGTATAGTTTTATACTTTGTGTTGAATCTCAGTTGACATATTTGTTGAATTAGGTGAGACTTAATGAGGATTTTTTTCCCTACAGATATTCATTTGTTCCCTTAGTTCAGAGACAGTGTTTTCTGCATTAAACTGCTTTTACAACATTGTCCAAAAATGCCTAGACATGCTTATTTATGTATTTATGTTTCTTAGCTCTTTATTCTGGTAGCCCTTTGTCAGGCCACTCTGGTCTTGTAGCTACTGTTGCCTTGCTGGGATTTATAGAAGAACTGAAATAAACATGTAAATCAAGAATCCAGCTTGACTAAAATCAATTAGTTTCAAAATATGTTGAGTCGCCCAATCCATAAATAATAGTGTATCTCCATAGTGTTCATAATTTTTGTAGTATTCAGTCTCAACGTCTTTTATATGTCTTGGTAGATTATACCTATTTACTTTTTAAAAATCAGTTATAGGGGCGCCTGGGTGGCACAGTCGGTTAAGCGTCGACTTCAGCCAGGTCACGATCTCGCGGTCCGTGAGTTCGAGCCCCGCGTCAGGCTCTGGGCTGATGGCTCGGAGCCTGGAGCCTGTTTCCGATTCTGTGTCTCCCTCTCTCTCTGCCCCTCCCCCGTTCATGCTCTGTCTCTCTCTGTCCCAAAAATAAATATTGAAAAACAAATTTTTTAATAAAAAAAAAATAAAAATCAATTATAATTAGTATTGTATTTTTAATATCAGCCCTTTGTCATCAGAAACCCAATTTGTGTATGTTGAATTGTGTCCTGTGACTGCTAACTCATTGTTCCAGGAGTTTTTGGGTATTCTTGGGATTTTGTAAGTATCCAGTCATGTCATGTGAAAATAGGGATTGTTCAGTTTCTTCTTTTCTGATGTATATCAGGATATCTGTATCAATATTTATATCTTTTATGTTTTGTCATAGTGTACTCACTAGAACTTGTAAGACATTGTTTAGTAAATGGGAATGTGAGACAACTTTGTTTCATTCACAATTTTAAAGGGAAAGCATTCAGTCCTTCACCATTATTTATAAAATTACTGTAGAGTTTTGTGTGTGTGTGTGTGTGTGTGTGTGTGTGTGTGTGTGTGTGTGTGTGTTTCACAGATGTTCTTTACTCAGTTGAGGAACTTAAGTTCTGTTCACAGTTAAAATGTTAACTATTCAAACAATGGATGAGTATGGAATTTTGTCACATTTTTTTCTGAATTGGTTGGTATATCATGTATTTTTTCTCAATCTGTTAACATTATAGACTACATTTGAAAACTGTATTGTATTTGAATAATGAGCCAGCCATGCATGACAGAAAAAACCCCCTGTGATCATGGTGTGTATTTATACTTCTATATTGAGAAATAACTGTTTTAACATTTTTACCTCTCTAGTCACGATGGTTATTGAGTGTGTTCTTTTTCCACTCTGTCTAGTTTGGGCTTGAGGGTAATATTGGCTTTATAGAATTAATTGGGATGGGTTCCCTTTATCTTTTGAAAGAGTTTGTGTAGAATTGATGTTCATTATTAAAATGTTTGGTAGATTCTTATATTTTTTATAAGATTGTGTAGATTTCACGTTAATTCTTAAAATCTCCCGCGTAACTATCTAAGTCTGGATATTTCTTTTAAAAGTTACCAGGCTATTTTAGGGATGTATTTCATATTGGATAACTGAGGTGTACTGTCAAGTTTGTCAAATTTGTCAAATTTATATGTGTGCAATTGTTCAGAGCAATTCTTTTATCTTTTTTATGTCTGCAGGGTCTGTAGTACCATCCCATTTCATTGTTTGTACTGCTAAAGTCCCCTCTTTTTCTTTTCAGTCTTGGTACAGGTTTGTCTATTTGATTGTGTTTTTTTGTAAATTAGTTATTATTATTTTTTAATGTTTTATGTTAGTTTTTAGGGAGAGAGAGAGCACAAGGGGGAAAGTGCAGAGAGAGAGGGAGACACAGAATCTGAAGCAGGCTTCAGGTTCCAAGGTGTCAACACAGAGCCCGACCAGGGGCTCAAACTCACCAACCATGAGATATGACCTAGGCCAATGTCAGACGCTTAACAGACCGAGCCACCCGGATGCCCCTGATTCTCTTTTTAAAGAACAAGCTCTGTTTCATTTTATTTCCTATTTTTCTCTCTTGTGTTTCATTGATAACTTATTTTATCTCCTTGTTTGTTTGTTTTGGATTATTTTCCTCTCAATCTAGTTTCTTGAAGAGGGAGCTTAGTAACTGAAACATTTCCTCCTTTCTAATGTTTGCAGTTAATGTCATAAATTTTCTTCTTACCACTGCTTTGCCTGCATCTGATCTGATATGTTGTACTTTCATTTTATTTTATTTTTTTAGTTCAGTGCATTATTTTATTTCCTCTGTTGCTTCTTCTTTCACCCTTAGCTTACCTAAGGATTATTGCTGGACCCATGGATTAGCTTCCAAGTATGTAACAAATTTTCTTGTTATCTCTTGCTGTGTTCTACTTTGACTCCAATGGAGTTGGACAACACACTGCCTGGTTTCAGGCATTTCAGATTTGTTGAAGTTTGTTTTATGGTATCATGAATATGTCCCATGGTCCCTTGAAAAAAAATATTGTCTGTTAGAGAGAGTGTTCAATAATAGTGGATTATGTTGCACTGGTTGATAGTGTTGTTGAGTTCTGCATTTTTGCTCCTTTTCTGCTTAGCTCTGTGAATTCAGAGAGTAATGTTCAAGTCTTCAGCTGTACTATCTATTTCTTTTAGTTCTTTTAAGGTTTACTTATTTACTCTGTTTCTAGGTTCATAAACATTCCAGATTGCTGTTGTTTTTCATGACGAGTTATTCATTTATTATTACGTAATATTGTTTTCTAATCTCTGGTAATTTTCTTTTCTCTGGTTTATGTCAGCTGTTCTCAGTATATCTACTTTTACTTTCTTTTGATTAATGTTTGCATAGTATAGTGTTTCCATTTTTTAATTTTAAAACGTATTTTTATATTGAAATGAATTTCTTATATACTTAGAGTGTTGTTTTCGTTGTTTCTCTTTGTATATCTTCTTTAGTGGCTGTTCTAGCTATCACAGTGTGTGTGTGTGTGTGTGTGTGTGTGTGTGTGTGTGTGTGTGTGTGTGTATTTCATTATGTAGTTTTCTGGACTTTTTTTTTTTTTTTTTACCAGGTTGAGTGAAATGTAGACACCTTATTTTAAATCACCTAGCACTCTGCTGTTTATAGTTGTCTTAAATGGTTGCTTTACATACATTTAGCACCAGCTCAGATAGTGTTATATAATTTAATTGTATTACATTGCATTCTAAAATTTCCATTGGTTCTTTTTTTCTGCTGAAATTAAATATACTTATGCTTTCTACTTTTTCATTACTTTCAAGTATGTTCAAAATTGCTCATTTAGGCTATTTTATGATGGCAGCTTTAAAGCCTTAGTCAGATAATACTGGTCCTCTGGTATTTCTCTGTTGGTACTTCTAAATTTTCTTTCAGGTTGAGAGCTTTCTGTTTCTTGACACAAAGAGTGATTTTTTTTTATTTGAAACTTGGAAATTTAGGGTATGTTTTGAAACTCTGGATGTTGTTCTAATGTCCTTCTCTTGTAGCTAGGCTATGTGATACCACTCCAACAGGAAACTGATGTGCTGCCATGTGGGGACGGAATTCCGGATTTCCTCATTGGCTACTCTTGATGCTTGAGGGGAGAGAGCTACCTATTATTGATGAGTAAGCAGTGGCCTACTCCCTGCAGGCCTTACTGGTACCCAAGAAAAGAGGGGTGCCTTATTAATACATGGAACTATTGAAAATGCCAGTTCTCTGCTCAGGCTTTTCTGGTACTACCCCAGCGATGAGTTGGGGCCCTTATTATTGTTTGGTGCAACGGAATTCTAAGGTCCGTCTTAGGCTTTGCTGGCTTTGGTGAGAAGTTTGTCCAGAGTTTTGTGGTTGGATAAACTATAGTATTATTGTCTAACAGTTTTCTGTTTTTGTAAGACACCCCTTGCCTAACCTTGAATGGAGAAAGCAGTCTTTATTAGGGGTATTTTTGATCTGTGCCTATTTGGCACATTTCTGGGTTTCTTTAGGACCAAGTCTGTGATACATAAGGCAAAAAGAAAATCTAGGTACACACTTAAAGATACATTCTCACAGGCACACACAAGCACAAAGACATACTTGTATACACACACACACACACACACACACACACACACACACACACACACACACAAATCCAGGGAACACAAATCCATCTCATCATTCCCTCGTTCTCAGTTCCTCTTTAATACACTTGTTTTCTCCACTTTTCAGAGTCTTTTTACAAAATTTGTTTTATACGTAACACCCAAGAATTTTAGTTGTACTTATGGGATGCATAGGGAATAGTATGTTTGTGTCCTCCATAGAACAGCTGTAGTATTCTTTTTGGGCCAAATGTTGGAAGTTATTTTTGCAGTTGAGTGATTTTAAACTCGTGAGAACCTAAATAAGAAGAATGTTTAAAAGATATAGTTGGTCCTGAATCTCAAGACACCTTACAATAAGTTGTAAATTAAGATATTCTGTGACTTGAGGGTTATATTGAAATCATGTTGTATTATACTTGAGGGTAGAAAGACTTGGGGCACGTAGGAAAAGGATATTCAAGTCACGCTTACCTGTTTTCTGCATTTGCTCATTTACTTTTCATTCTTTTTTTTTTTTTATCTGACACCTTATTCTGGATTTACTCTCGCTGTATTCAATTCCGTATTCTAGCCATCTCCTCCATCCTCGCATTATTTTTCTTTTGGTTCTCTCAATGTGTTCTCCATTTATGCCACTTAAGTCTTTTTTTTTTACATTTTTTACTATTTTAGGACTCAATTTTTTCTTGAAACATTCATGTACATTAAACATGTCGTTGAACGATATTCTCTATAATTAAACATCTGAGAACTAAAGCTAATGATTAAAGACTTAATGGGCATAGATAACCCTTTTCATGTCATGAAACTCCAGGAAGAAGTCAGGATTTCCTATATGGAGCAATAGTTCCACACTTTTCCTGTGTGGGCACAACTTGAAAATATAGGCATATGGTGTGCGATGACAAAAATGTGTTGCCATCTGGGACCTCTGGATGTTCGGATCTGTACTCCATCGCAGTCTCAGCTATCTCATAGGACTAAGTGGATGAATTTTGTCAGCAATGCACTTCAGTGCAATTGTTGTGATACTGCTATACATAAAGAGTTGGTGAGTGTATCACAAATTTTCTCAGGGAAAGACTTGTGAAAGCTGAAGTTGGAGAAGAAATGGTGAGAGAGGCAGAGAAATAATACATATATTTCAGTGAAACAGAAAGGAAAAAGTCCTTTACAGTGGTATTACCCAAAGTATCAAGTTTGCATAACGGTCAAATAACAGGAAACTAACCGTGTATGGAGTGATGCTAGTTTCATTATGTCAAAGTTATTATCTAGTGTACTAGATACTGTTGTACACTACTGTGATCTACCGTTTAAGAAACTTTCCAGTGAAGAGTAAAGAGTAACGAAACTCTCCAGTAGAGAGTAAAGAGAAAATTACGAATTATGGCAGTAGTGAAGGACATAGGAGTTACAAAAATAATTTTGATTGGCTTAAACCACCATTCATTCAGAAACATACATGTAAAAATATATTGTATGGGAGTCACTGTGATCAGTCTGTACTGATGTCCACGACTGAGTAGGAAAAGGCAGTTGACAGGAAACAACTTGGAAGAGGTGATGCATATGCTGGATTGATGAAAGTAGTAGTCTAGTAATTCAAGAGAGAGACTTCTAACCAAGGAAAGAGCTGGTGCCAAATTTGTCTGATGGGAATTGGCATAGCTAAAAAGAGATTGTCTAAATATAGCTCAAAATGGACAGTGAACACAAACATGTGAACCTACTAAGGTGAACAGATGTCACCTCTTTAATAGATTTGTTACCTGTGCTGAATTTCAGGGCTCAGAATCAAAAAGGCATTAAATAACAGCATAAGGAATGAAGCATGGAATAGGCTTTGGATGGAACAAGAAAACAACATAAAGGTTTATATTAGAAGATATAAAAGATGAATACATGCGAGAAGGAAATAAAGGCACAAACAAGCTGGAATGTTTTGAGATCACTAGAGCCACAAACAGGTCCTAGATAATACCAATTGCAAAATTACACAACACCTTGATTGCTGCAATTCATTACTGCATGATGTGATCTTTATTATTCCAGTGATGTATAGTGGTTGCTGCACTAGTGAGAAGATGCTATGCTTTCCAGTATGAACGCATTTTTTAATGAAGACAACCTTTACCAACTAAAATCCAAGGCCTCTTCTACATGACTGGGAGAATGTAATTGACAGAATACTAAATTCTTTGTGTTTGCCTTTTCTAGAGCTCACTTACATGTATCCCTTCCCTGTCGTCCTAATATATGGCTTTATTTGATTCATCGTGGACTGCTTCAGAAACTACATAACTTTGGCTTCTTTTCCTTGCTCCTCATGTCTTTTTTAAAAAGCTGATTAGGTATTAATTTACTTAGGAGGCATGTCAGAGTGGTACTATCAAATGGCCAACAAGTACAATAAATAAATAACAAAGGATTTTACTCTAAATTATTTCAAAAATAAACAAAATGAAACCATAAAGGTGAACATGTAATTTTATTGTTCAAATAAGAGAATTTCCATATTTGGTCATTTGCCAATAAATTTTAATCTTTGTTTTCTTGTATTATCTGGTAGTCCTTTGATAGATCACTTGTAATCAGGATGATGTACATAGGATGAAGACGGTTGATGAGTTGACATTGCAAGTGAGGCAGCAGAGGTATCAGCTATCATTGGCATTGAGAACCATTGGTTGCTTGGTGGTTGAGGGTTAGAAAAACGAACCTCACTGGCTGACACAGCAGGATATCTAGTTGGAAAAGTGCAAGGCTCCACCACTGTTCCAAAATAACTGTTCTGTAAGGGAGATATGATGCCATACTGAGATGTAGCAGTTGTAGTTGTAACAAAGTTCACAGCGTGGCCATTTGCTTGAGTGTAGCTGTCACGTGAATGCGTGTGAAAAGTGGTCAACTGGTTTAAAATGGCATGCTGATCCATTACCATTTGTTCTGACGGCCTAGCTGACGTTGATGACGGTGGAGAAAGATCACTTGTCACGGGGGCAGTTGTATTAGCAACTCTCTGGATAGTAGGACGCTTCCTTATCAGGGGCACATTTAAATTTGTGGAGGTTGACAATGCCCTTTCTCCACTAGTTTCAGCAACAAAACCAGAATTAGGACTATGCACATTACCCTCAGCTCTGCATGGTTTCTTGTTGAAATCTTGAACTAGTGATACTGTGGAAGCATTTTTAATCCCGACTCTTCTTTTCATTCTTACTAAAAGTTGAGGGCAGCCTCGTTTAAAATTTGGATTATGATAGAACTGTAACTAAAACCAAAGGAGAATGTTATTTAGTGACATTCTTCAGTGAAGATATAAGAGAGGATAACAGATTTAATTTATGAAATGTTGACTTAGTTTCATCACATAAAGTCATCAGTAATACATGTACATTGTTAGTGTTTAAAAAAAAATTAACTTACTGGAAATAAACATTTAATTATGGTTGTGAAAATGTAACTGTTACTTACAAGTAACAGTGAATACCACTTTAAATGGTTTCAGTAGCTTATTTAGATAGGAGTTTATTGATAAAGGTCAAAGTTGCTAGCACAGTTTCTTATAGTGCTGAATGATCCATGCCTAAGCTATCCTTAATTTTTAATAAGCATTCTTAAACTTTTTCATATAACTTTAAAGACCTAGTTGCAGTCTATATTTATGAACATATTTACTGAGGTATGAAGTACAATTTTATATATTTCATATATAAGCAATAACATTTTTGAATACCTTGCTTAAAACAGATACTTCTTTTTCCTCTGCCAGAAAATCAGCCAGAGAAACAGATCTTTGGAAACTCTGTCGCATTTTACTAAATCCGTAAAGGTTAAGCTGGCGAACTAAAGTCTTCATACTTCCAGTTTCAAATATTCTGAAAGGGGCCTTTCTCTCCAGAACTTCTTTCTTGAAGAGTTCCTCATCAATCACTATTGAAGTCCCATTCTCATCCCACCAAATTGATTTGAATTGATCACTTTCAACCATGTTCCAAAGTTTTCTGGGAAAAGTCAGAGACAGAAAGTCACTATCTTCGTCTGGTTCAGAGACACAAAATGTGTATCGTGGCCTTTTTATTAAGGATCCTCCTGACAAAGCCTGGAAAGCATTTTCTTCAATCATAGACCTTAGGTCCAAATCCCCAGTCAATGTGGGATCCCACAAAGGAGATCTAACAGAGGCTGCAGAATTAGTCGATCCATCTTTAGGAGAACCATCTTGAATTTCTGAAGAAACATGTGCCATCTCAAATAAGGTTTCTTTCAGCTAGGTTTGTCATCTGCATGGTTTTGAACACTGCAGCTTCAACTGCTGCTTTGGCTTGCCTACACAGGTAATGTATCCAGACCATCACAATGGTTCTCCACCTCAGTAGTTGTGACATCACAAGATGCCTGGTCTCCTAGCAATTAAAGTGTAACATTCAGACAGAGTGTTTCCTTCTTACTATGTGAAATATATTCAGTTAAAATAAAACAGGCCAAATAACGTTAACTGAGATATTGACAAAAATACGAGATCTGCAAAACCTCATTCTTACAGAATCTTTTAAATAAATACATACATAATTATATTTAGACCCTGAACTAAAAATGATTTCCTTCCTTGTAAATATATTCTTTCTAGATTGCTGCCAGTAGCACAAAATCTGGTAAAAGAAAAGTGTAAAATGTGAATAAAACAAAGGATTTTAAAAACTCTGTCCGTTTGGAACTTAAATCTGTGAAACCTGTATTTTTTTTTTTTTTTTTAAATAGCATAACCTTTAAGACCACAGGTTAGTGGTTGCCATGGGCCAGGTGAAAGGGGAATGGAAAATACTATATGAAGGGTTTCTTTTTAAGCTGATGAAAATGTTTAATAACTAGACAGGTGATATTGTACAACATTACAAAGATACAAATAGTCCTGAATTGTATCTTTCTAAGTGGTTATTTTTACATAATGTGTGTTTTGCCTCAATTTTTAACAGTGCAATGAATTTATCACTAATTAAAATAAAACAGAATTCGGTTTCTGAATATAAAGTTAACTTATCTGTGCATCTTATGTGAGTAGTCTGGGTTAAACAATATCAAATACATTTCCATAGTAATATTAGTAGAATACATATGATTTTATTTAGAATGTCTGTACCTGTGAGATAGTCATGAAGTAAAAGGCTTTAACAGAGAGCAGTAGATCTAGCACCAACGAGATCCTAAAAAGTGGGAGAGGAAAAGTAACAAGACACTGTTATAAGTAAAATAAATTTGTATGTGTGTCTCAGGGCAATATTGCTCTTATTGCAATATCAAAAATATTTATAATAAAGAGGTTATGTGGAAAAATGTTTGTTTTTGTAAAATATAATTCATGGTCAAACTGGCTTACATACAACTCCCAGTGCTCGCACCCATCCCAACAAGTGCCCTGCTCGATGCCCATCGTCCATTTTCCCCTCTCCCCCATCGCCCCCCATCAACCCTCAGTTTGTTCTCTGTATTTAAGAGTTTCTTGTGGTTTGCCTTCCTCCCTCTCTGTAACTATTTTTCCTCCTTCCCCTCCCCCATGGTCTTCTGATAAGTTTCTCAAGATCCACATATGAGTGAAGACATAAGCTATTTGTGTTTCTCTGCCTGACTTACTTACTTCACTTAGCATAATACCTTCCAGTTCCATCCACGTCGCTGCAAGGATTTCATTCTTTCTCATTGCCAAGTAGTATTCAGTTGTATATATAAACCACATTCTCTTTCTCCATTCATTAGTTGATGGACATTTAGGCTCTTTCCATAATTTTGTCTACTGTGGAAAGTGCTGCTCCAAACATTGGGGTACATGTGCCCCTATGAATCGGCACTCTACTATCCTTTGGATAAATTCCAAGTAGTGCCATTGCTGGGTTGTAAGGTAGTTCTATTTTTAATTTCTTTGAGGAACCTCCACATTGTTTTCCAGACCGGCAACACCAGTTTGCATTCCCACCAGCACTGCAACGGGGTTTCTCCACATCCTCTCCAGCATCTGTGGTTTCCTAAGTTGTTAATTTTAGTCACTCTGACCAGTGTGAGGTGTTATCTTAATATGGTTTTGATTTGTATTTCCCTGATGATGAGTGATGTTGAGCATCTTTTCATGTGTCTCTTGGCCATCTGATGTCTTCTTTGGAACAGTGTGTATTCATGTCTTCTACCCATTTATTCATTTTTGTTTGTTTTTTGGATGTTGAGTTTGGTAAGTTCTTTATAGAGTTTGGATACTAACTCTTTATCCTATGTGTCATTTGAAAATATCTTTTCCCATTCCATTGGTTGCCTTTAGTTTTGTTGATCATTTCCTTTCCAGTGCAGGTGCTTTTTATCTTGACGAGGTCCCAGGGTTCAGTTTTACTTTTAGTTCCCTTGCCTTTGGTCATATGTTGAGCAAGCAATTGCTGCAGCTGTGTTCAAAGAGGTTGTTGCCTGTTTTCTCTCTAGGGTTTTGATGGTTTCCTGTCTCACATTTAGGTCTTTTATCCATTTGAGTTTATTTTTGTGAATGGTGTAAGAAAGTGGTCTAGCTTCATCCTTCTGCATGTTGCTCTCCAGTAGTCCCAGCACCAGTTGTTAAAGAGACTGTCTTTTTCCATTGGATGCTCTTTCCTGCTTTGTCAAAGATTAGTTGGCCATACGTTTGTGGGTCTAGTTCTGGGGTTTCTATTCTATCCCATTGGTCTGTGCGTCTGTTTTTGTGCCAACACCATGCTGTCTTGATGATCAAAGGCTAAAGTCTGGAATTGTGATGCCTCCCACTTTGGTTTTCTTCTTCAGTATTACTTTGACCATTTGGGGTCTTTTGTTGTTCCATGCAAATTTTAGGATTCTTTGTTCTAGCTTTGAGAAGGTGCAATTTTGATTGGGATTGCATTGAATGTGTAGATTGCTTTGAGTAGCATTGACATCATAACAATATTTATTCTTCCAATCCATTAGCATAGAATGTTTTTCTATTACTTTGTGTCTTCTCCAGTTTCCTTCATTAGTTTTCTACAGTTTTCACCATACAGGTCTTTCACATGTTTGCCTGTGTTTATTCCTAGGTATTTTACGGTTCTTAGCGCAAGAACCATACAAGAACTTAGTACAAGTTAATGAGATTGACTTTTTGATTTCTCTTTCTGTTACTTCATTATTGGTGTATACAAATGCAACTTATTTCCATACATTGATTTTTGTATCCTGTGACTTTGCTGAATTCATGTATGAGCTATAGCAGCTTTTCGGTGGGGTTTTTCAGGTTTTCCATGTAGGGTGCCATGTCATCTGTGAAAAGTGAAAGTTTGGCTTCTTCTTTGCAATTTGTATGCCTTTTCATTTCATTTTGTCGTCTGATTGCTGATGCTAGGACTTCCAACACTATGTTAAACAACAGTGGTGAGAGTGGACATCCCTGTTGTATTTCTGATCTCGGGGGGAAAGCTCTCAGTTTTTCCCAGTTGAGGATGGTATTAGCTGTGGGCTTTTCTTATATGGTTTTTATGTTCCTTCTAACCCGACTTTCTTGAGGATTTTTATTAAGAAAGATGCTATATTTCGTCAGATCCTTTTTCTGCGTCTATTGTCAGGATCCTATGGGTCTTATCATTTCTTTTATTTATAGGATGTGCCACAGTGATTGATTTTTGAATATTGAACCAGTCCTGCAGCCCAGGAATGAATCCCATTTCATCATGGTGAACAATTCCTTTTATATGCTGTTGAATTGGATTTGCTAGTATCTTGTTGAGAATTTTTTGCATCATGTTCATCAGGGATATTGGCCTGTAATTCTCCGTTTCTTTTTTTTTTTTCTTTTTTTTTTTTTTTTAGTGGGTCTTTGTCTAGTTTTGGAATCAAGGTAATGCTGGTCTCATAAATGAGTCTGGAAGCTTTCCTTCCATTTCTATTTTTTGGAACAGGTAGAGAAGGATAGGTATTAGCTTTGCTTTAAATGTCTGGTAGAATTCCCCTGGGAAACCATCTGACCCATGACTCTTATTTGTTGGGAGATTTTTGATAACTGATTCAATTTCTTCACTAGTTGTGGGTCTGTTCAAGTTTTCTATTTCTTCCCATTTGAGTTTTGGTAGTGTGTGTGTCAAGGGTGGAATTTGTCCATTTCTTTCAGGTTGTCAAGTATGTTAGCATATAATTTTTCATAGTATTCTGTGATAATTGCTTTTATTGGTTGTGGTATGTCCATTATCATTTGTGATTTTATCTATTAGGGTCCTCTGGTGTTTGTTTGTTTCTTTGTTTGTTTGTTTTTGTTTTTGTTTTGAGAAATCTGGCTAGGGTTTTAACAATTTTCTTTATCTTCTCAAAAAACCAGCTGTTAGTTTCACCGATATGTTCTACTGTTTTGTTTTTGTTTCTGTTTTTGTCTTGTTTGATTCTAGATCATTTATTTCTGCTCTAATCTTTATTATTTCTCCTCTTCTGCTGGCCTTGGAGTTTCTTTGTTGTTCTGCTTCTAGTGCTCTTGGAGTTTGTATTTGGGATTTTTCCTGTTCCTTGAGATAGGCCTGGGGGCCTGGGTTGCAATGTATTTTCCTCTTAGGACTGACTTCGTTGCACCCCAAAGGGTTTGGAGTGTGGTGTTTTCATTTTCATTTGCTTCCATATATTTTAAAATTTTTTCTCCAATTACCTGGTTGGCCCATTCATTTTTTGAGTAGAATATTCTTTTACCCCATGCATTTGGAGGTTTTCCAAACCTTTTCCTGTGGTTGATTTCAAGTTTCAGAGCATTACGATCTGAAAATGTGCATGGTATGATCTCAATTCTTTTATACTTATGGAGGGCTGCTTTGTGACCCAATATGTGATCTATCTTAGAAAATGTTCACGTGCACTCGAGAAGAATGTATATTCTGCTGCTCTAGGGTGAAAAGTCCTGACTAAATCTGTCAAGTCCATCAGGTCCAGTGTACCATTCAGGGTTATCGTTCTTTAGTGGTTTTCTGCCTAGATGATCTGTCCATTGTTGTAAGCGGAGTATTAAAGTCACCTGCAATTACCATATTCTTGTCAATAAGATTGCTTATGTTTGTGATTTATTAATTTATATATTTGGGTGTTTTCAAATTACGTGCATAAACATTTATAATTGTTAGCTCTTCTTGATGGGTAGACCCCATAATTATTATATAATGCCCTTCTTCATCTCTTATTACAGCCTTTAGTTTAAAATCTAATTTGTCTGATATATGTATGGTTCCTCTAGCTTTCCTTTGACATCGAGTAGCATGATAGATTGTTCTCCATCCCCTTGCTTTCAATCTGAAAGTGTCCTCAGGTCTAAAATGGTCTCTTGTAGACAGTTTATAGATGGATTTTTTTTAATCCATTCTGATATCCTGTATCTTTTGATTGGAGCATTTAGTCCATTTACATTCAGCATTATTACTCAAAGATACGGATTTAGTGTCATTGTGATGCCTGGAGATTTCATGCTTATAGTGATGTCTCTGGTCCTTTGTGATCTTTGCAACATTCCACTCACAGAGTCCCCCTTAGGATCGCCTGCAGGGCTGGTTAGGTGGTGATGAATTCCTTCAGTTTTTGTTTGTCTAGGAAACCTTTATCTCTCCTTCTATTCTGAGTGAGAGGCTTGCTGGATAAAGGATTCTTGGCTGCATATTTTTCCTATTCAGCACATTGAATATTTCCTGCCATTCCCTCTGGCTTGCCAAGTTTCAGTAGATAGGTCTGCTACTACTGTTATGTTCTACCCTTGTAGGTTAAGACCCATTTGTCGCTAGCTGCTTTCCGAATTCTCTCTTTGTCTTTGTATTTTGCCAGCCTCACTATGGTATGTCATGGAGAAGATCGATCCCTTTTAGGGCCGAAGGGAGTTCTCTGTGCCTCCTGGATTTCAATGTTTCCTTCCCCAGATTGGTGAAGTTCTGAGCTATGGTTTGTTCAAGTAAACCTTCTGCCCCTTTGTCTTTCTGTTCTTTTTCTGGAACTCCTATGACACAGATATTATTACATTTCATTGAATCACTTAGTTAGTTAGTTAGTTAGTCAGTCAGTCAGTCAGTCAGTCAGTCAGTCAGTTAGTTAGTTAGTTAGTTAGTTAGTTCTCTAATTCTCTAACGCTCCCTTCATGGTCTAGTATTTTTTTAGCTCTATTTTCCTCAGCTTCATCTTTTTCCCTAACTTATCTTACACTTCACTTAATCTCCCCTCTGCCCCTTCAATCCTCACTCTCACTGTATCTAGATAATGTTTCACCTCATTTACAGCATTTTTAAATTCTTCATGACTGTTTCTTAGTTCCTTGGTCTCTGCAGTAATAGATTCTCTGCTGTCTTCTGTGCCTTTTTCAAGTCCAGCAATGAATCTTGTGACTGTTATTCTAAACTATTGATTAGATATATTGTTTTTATCTGTTTTGATCAGTTCTTTAGCTGTCATATCTCCCTGGAATTTCTTTGAGGAGAATTCTTCCATTTCATCATTTTGGCTAGTTTTCTGCCTCTAATGTGTTTTAGAAGCTTGTTATGTGTCTTGCACCCTTGAGCACTAACTATTATGTTAAAAAGGGGTCATACACTGTCCAGGGCCTGGCCCTTCAGGAGGTGTTTTGGTGTGTGCTATGTGCTCTCTGTTGTTGTGACTCTGGTTGCTTTGTCTCCCTACGCAGAATGAAGGTTTGGACCCTACATCAGGTGTGCTTTGACTTCTTCACTGAAGTCGCCCTGGGGGGAAAAGGAGGCAGAAAGGGCACAGTGATGGTGGAAGAGGTCTTGTCCCATACAAAGCAATGACAGGGGCAGAGGAAAAGGAAAGAAAATAAAATTGACTAGGCAGAGAACTATATGGCCTATCTAGGGACCATAGAGAGGAAAATAAAAAAGAAGGAGATAAAACAGGCGTAAAGAGAACAGATTAAATATGTTTGCATAAACAAGCCAATAACCAGAATAACCAGACTAGAGAAGGGAAGAAATAAGAAGAAGAAAGGAAGAAAAAACATATACATATATATACATGTGTGTGTGTGTGTGTGTGTGTGTGTGTGCATATGTGTGTGTGTGTGTGTGTATATATATATAATATATATATATATTATATATATATATATTTATGTATGTGTATATATACACATAAAATAAGAATTGTCCAAAAATTAAATCAGAAAATGCAAAACCACTGGGTGCCTTGGAACCAGTGCTAGTCTGGGGGAGCGACTGTCTGGCTCAGTCAGTGTCAATCTTGCTCTGTTACATAGGCAGTTACCAGGTGCAGAGGGGCCTGATTTGGGGTAGGTGGGTCCCGCCTCCGCTGTGGCCCTTTGTCCCTTCCATGAAGCCCCACTTTGTTCGTGACGGGGAGAAAAATGGTGACACCCGTCTCCTCTCTGGACCAGGTATCCCAAACCACTGTGATCATGGTGTCCTCAATGTGCTGCACAGGCATGAGAGGACCATTATTATTATTATTTTTTTATTTTTATTATTTTTTTTTTTTTTGCTCCAGTCTCCTGCGCATCCCAGACCCTTGTCCGGGATTCAAACCCCGATGTCTTAAAGGATCCTGCTCAGTGATCTGGTTCCTGACAGTGCCGTGTGGGCATGAATGAGGTTGTTTGTCCCGCTCTACTGACTCCTCTGCCTCCTGGGTGCTTGGCTGGGATTCAAACCCTGATGTCTTAAAGCATCCGCCTCTGTGCTCCCCAGTAATGGGGAGGTGCTGCTCCGCCCTGCTGATAAGGGGCCTCTGGCCAGCGGGTGCAGGCAGGGATCTTTGTCCTTGCAATGGCTGTAGACCTTCTTTCCACAGCTCTCAGGGAGGAGACGGCTTTCTCTGACTACGGACTGCACCTCTGAGCTAGTTACTGAGCCCAGGGCTGGCTCCGTGGGTGCACAAACAGGGCAACCAGCCCCAGTGTGGAGAAAGCCCCGCAGTTAGAAATTTGATTTTTTCTGGTTTTGTCTGATTCCCATTTGGGGTTTTCTCTTGTCCAAATTCAATCCTACATTTCCACAGCCTCTCTTTCTCTTCCCTTTGTCTCTCCACAGAACGGGATCCTTCCCCTCCGTGCCTACACCACCTCTTTTCTCTCCGAGTTCACAATCACGCACCTATGGCCCGCCAGGGTGTCCCTGTGGGAACGTCTCTCTCACTCTGTAGTCCAGGCTCTTGGAATTCAAAGATTCAAAGTCCTCTGGCCTCAACACTGGTGTGTTTAAGGAATGAGGGAATTTTAGGCCCCCCTACTTCGCCGCCGCAAACGCTTTATTTTGGATAGCATATCATGTACCTTATATCTGCCTAGTTAATGTTTATTGTTCTTTTCTTTTGTCTTGGGAAGAGGTTTCCTAGATTGGAGATTTTGTTTTTAATTATGTTCCTCTATTATGTGTTATGTTTAACCTGCAGACTAAATGAAAAGGAACAGAAGATGAGAGAAGAGTAAGCTTGCAAAATGAAATAAGAGACGGTAATGGTCTAGTTCAAGGTAGGTGAGTTAAAGTCCCTTATTTCAGTAAGAGTGCTTAGAGATTTCAGGTTGAAAATAAAATCAGTTACTTTGAACATAATCTAAAACCATAGAGCAGCAAATTAGGAGCAGCTCCAACACTGCTTTTCAGCTGTTTCTACTTCTCCCATTCTCTGCCTAAACCCAAATATTTTGTAATAACGACATCTGCCATAAATCTGGTGGCTTCCGGGTTTGGTTTTCTGGAGACTTGAGGCTAGAGCTTATTTTGAAATCGAGAAAAGAAGAAATGGTAGTGAGCACTGGGGTTGGAAATGGTTAAACAGCACTGGAGTTAACAGTTAGTAGAAGGATGAACTGTTTAATTTTTAAAGCTAAATCTCAACCAGAGTAGCACAAATGAACTGTATTTTGTTATTCAGATGTTCTGGGGGCACAGACTATGTGAAAATAAACAAGTGTACTTATCATACCTAACTCCTGCTCTGTGACTCTTTTCTTTAGCTTTACACTTTATTATTATTTTTTAATGTTTATTTATTTGTTTTGAAAAAGAGAGAGAGAGAGAGAGAGAGAGAGAGAGAGAGAGAGAAAGAGCACATGTCGGGGAGGGGCAGAGAGAGAGGGGTGAAAGAAATCCCAAGCAGGCTATGAATGAAGTCATATGATATTTGTCTTTCTCTGACAGACTAATTTCACTTAGCATAATACCCTCTAGTTCCATCCACGTAGTTGCAAACGGCAAGGTTTCATTCTTTTTGATTGCCGGGTAATACTCCATTGAATATATATACCACATCTTCTGTATCCATTCATCCAATCCATCGGACATTCATCCAATGGACATTTATGCTCTTTCCACACTTTGGCTATTGTTGACAGCACTGCTATGAACATTGGGGTGCATGTGCCCCTTTGAACCAGCACACCTGTATCCCTTGGATAAATACCTGGTAGTGCACTGGTGCTGGGTCGTAGGGTGGTTCTATTTTTAATTTTTTCCAGACTGGCTGCACGAGTTTGCATTACTATCAGCAGTACAAAAGAGATCCTCTTTCTCCACATCCTCGCCATCATCTATTGTTGCCTGAGTTGTTAATGTTAGCCATTCTGACAGGTGTGACGTGGTATCTCATTGTGGTTTTGATTTGTATTTCCCTGATGATGAGTGATGTTGAGTATTTTTTCAACCACAATCGGTTGTCTTCTTTGGAGAAGGGTCTATTCGTGTCTTTTGCTCATTTCTTCACTGGATAATTTGTTGTTTGGATGTTGACTTTGATAAGTTCTTTATAGATTTTGGATACTAACCCTTTATCCAATATGCCATGTGCCAAATATCTTCTCCCATTCCATCAGTTGCCTTTTAGTGTTGTTGTTTTTTTATTGTTTCTTTTGCTGTGCAGAAGGTTTTTATTTTGATGAGGTCCCATTAGTTCATTTTTGCTTTTGTTTCCCTTGCCTCTGGAGAGGTGTTGAGTAAGAAGTTGCTGCAGCCGAGGTCAAAGAGGTTTTTACCTACTTTCTCCTTGAGGATTTTGATGGCTTCCCGTCTTACATCTATTTTGGTCTTTCATCTATTTTGATTTTATCTTTATGTATGGTGTAAGAAAGTGGTCCAGGCTCATTTTTCTGCATGTCACCCTCCAGTTTTCCCAGCACCGCTTGGTGAAGAGAGTGTCTTTATTCCATTGGATTTCTCTCCTTCTTTGACCAAGATTAGTTGGCCATAAGATTGGGTCCGCTTCTGAGATCTGTATTCTGTTCCATTGTTCTATGCTCAGTTTTTGTGCCAATCTCATACAATCTTGATGATTACAGCTTTGTAATGCTCTTGAAGCCCGGGATTGTGATGCCTTCAGCTTTGGTTTTCTTTTTCAATATTCTTTGGATATTTGGGGCCTTTTCTGGTTCCATACAAATTTTAGGATTGTTTATTGTAGTTCTATGAAGAACTCTGGTGCTATTTTGATAGGGATTGCACTGAATTACAGATTGCTTTGGGTTTTATTGACATTTTAACAATATTTGTTCTTCCTATCCAGGAGCATGGGATGTTTTTCCATATTTTTGTGTGTGTGTTTTTCAATTTCTTTCATAAGCTTCCTATAGTTTTCAGTGTATAGACTTTTCACCTCTTTGGTTAGATTTATTCCTAGGTATTCGGTTTCTGGTGCAATTATAAATGGTATCGATTCCTTGAGTTCTCTTTGTGTTGCTTCATTGTTGGTGTATACGAATGCAACCAATTTCTGTGCATTGATTTTATATCCTGTGACTTTGCTGAATTCATGGATAGTACTAGAAGCTTTTCGGTGGGATCTTTTGGGTTTTCCTTATAAGGTATCATGTCATGTGCAAAGATGAATCACATTGAGTGTTTTGCAGATGTTGAACCAGCCCTGCATTCCAGGTTTAAATCCCACTTGGTCGTGGTGAATAATTCTGTTAATGTACGGTTGGATCCAGTTGGCTAAATCTCGTTGAGGATTTCTGCATCCATGTTCATCAGGGAAATTGGTCTGTTGTTCTCCTCTATAGTGAGGTCTTTGTCTCGTTTTGGAATCAAGGCAATACTGGCTCCATGGTATGAATTTGGAAGTTTTCCCTCCATTTCTATTTTTTGGAACAGCTTCAAAAGAATAGGTGTTAATTCTTCCTTAATGTTTGCTAGAATTCCCCTGAAAGCCATCTGGCCCTCGACTCTTGTGTTTTGGGGCATTTTTTTTTTTATTACTAATTCAATGTCTTTAGTGGTTATGGGTCTGTTCAAATTTTCTATTTCTTCCTGTTTCAATTTTGGTAGGTTATACATTTCTAGGAATTTGTCCATTGTTTTGAGATTGCCCATTTTATTGGCGTATAATTGCTCATAATATTCTCTTATTATTGTTTGTATTTCTGCTGTGTTGGTTGTGATCTCTCGTCTTTCATTCTTGATTTCATTTGGGTCCCTTGCTTTTTCTTTTTGATCAAACTGGTTAGGTGTTTACCAATTTTGTTAATTCTTTCAAAGAACCAGCTTCTGGTTTCACTGATCTATTCTACTGTGCTTTCAGTTTCCAGAGCATTGATGTCTGCTCTAATCTTTCTTATTTCCTGTCTTCCGCTTGTGTGGGGGATTTAGTTGCTGTTCTTCTTCCAACTCCATCAGGTGTAAGGTTACGTTTTGTATCCGAGACCTTTCTTCTTTATGAAGGCCTGGATTGCTGTATACTTCCCTCTTATGACTGCCTTTGCTGTGTCCAGAGGTTAGGGGCTGTGATGTTATCATTTTCATTGGCTTCCGTGTACTTTTTAATTTCCTCTTTAACTTCTTGATTACCCATTCATCCTTTAGTAGGATGTTCTTTAGTCTCCAAGTATTCGTTGTCTTTCCATATTTTTTCTTATCGTTGATTTCAAGTGTCGTGGTGTTGTGGTCTGAAAATATACACGGCATGATCTTGATCTTTTTGTACTTCTTGAGGGCTGATTTGTGTCCCAGTATGTGGTCTGCTCTGGAGAATGTTCCATGTCCACTGGAGGAGAATGTGTATTCCGTTGCTTTAGGATGAAATGTTCTGCATATATCTGTTAAGTGTTTCTGGTCCAATGTGTCATTCAAAGCCAGTTTCCTTACGGATTTTCTGTTTAGATGATCTGTCCATTGCTGTAAGTGGATGTTGAAGTCCCCTACTATTATGGTATACTATCAATGAGTTTCTTTATGTTTTTGATTAATTGATTAATTGATATGTAGGTTCTTCCACATTTGGAGCATAAGTGTTTACAATTGTTAGGTCTTCTTGGTGGATAGACCCCCTAATTATGATATGATGCCCTTCTTCATCTCTTGTTACAGTCTTTATTTCAAAGTCTAGACTGTCTGATATAAGTATGGCTACTCCAGCTTTCTTTTGTCAACCATTAGCATGATAGAGGAGTCTCCATCCCCTTATTTGCAATCTGAAGGTGTCTTTAGGTCTAAAGTGGGTCTCTTGTAAACAGCATAGATGGATCTTCTTTTCTTACCCATTCCTTTCTTACCCATTGTCTTTCGATTGGAGCATTTAGTCCATTGACATTTTGAGTGAGTACTGAAAGATTTGAATTTATTGCCATTATGTTGCTTGTAGAGTTGGCATTTCTGGTGGTGTTCTCTGTTCCTTTGTAGTCTTTGCTGCTTTCGGTCTTTTTTTTTTTTTTTTTTTTTTTTTTCTTTTTTCCATCCTTTCACTCCTTAGAAAGACCCCTTAAAATTTCTTGCACTGCTGGTTTAGTGGTCACAAAATCCTTTAATTTTTGTGTGTCTGGGAAGCTTTTTATCTCTCTTCTATTTTGAACGACAGCCTTGATGGATAAAGAATTTTTGGCTGCATGTTTTTCTGGTTCAGCACATTGAATATATCCTGCCTCTCCTTTCTGGCCTGCCAAATTTCTGTGGATAGGTCTGCTGTGAACTTGGTCTGACTTCCCTTGTATGTCAAGGACTTTTATTCCCCTTTACTGCTTTCATGGTTGTTTCCTTGCCAGAGTGTTTTGTGAATTTGGTTATGTTAGGCTTTGTTGATGGTCAGTTTTTGTGGAATCTAATGGGAGTTCTCTGTGCTTCCTGAATTTTGATGTCTGTGTCTTTCCCCAGGTTAAGGAAGTTTTCCACTATGACTTGCTCACATAAACCTTCTACCCCTTTTTCTCTCTTCATCTTCTGGGAATCCTATGATTCTTATGTTCTTCCTTTTTAATGAGTCACTGAGTTCTCTTATTCTTATATCATGCTCTTTTGCCTTAGTCTCCCTCTTTTTTTCTGCTTCATTGTCCTCCATAAATTTCTTCTCTGTATAGCTGACTCGCTGCTCTGCTTTATTCATCTTTGCCACTGTGGCATCCTTTCAAGACTGCAGCTCAGTTAGAGCATTTTTTTTATTTCATCCTGATTAGCTTTTACTTCTTTTATCTCCACAGAAAGGAATTCTAATCTATTCAACCCCCACTACTATTCTTTTCATTATGATTCTAAATTCTGTTCAGTCATCTTGCTTGTATGAATGTTGCTGAAATCACTGGCTGTCATTTTTTTCCTGTTCTTTCTTTGGGGTGAATTTCTCTCTTTTGTCTTTTTGAAGGAAGAAAAGGAATTAATAAAGTTCCAAAAATAGAAATTAACCCATTTTTAAAAAACCTAAAAAATCAGATAAAGGATACTAGATCCTACGTGTGTTTTGGTCTGTTTGTTGAAAGACACTTGAGAGATTAAAAAGGGAAGATAAGAAAAGAAAAAAAGGCGGGAGGGGCCGGGGGAAGGAGACGTTTGAACAATTAAAAAATGCATACAATAAAATAGATTAAATGAAATGATTGAAGTAAAATACAATATAAAAAATTCACAACAAAAGTAAAAATGTAGCAGAAAAAAATTAAAGAAAAATCATTTTAATAAAAACGGAATATAAAAATATTTTTTTTCTCTTTCTGTATTCAAGAATAAGAAAAGAAAATGAAAAGAAAAAGAAATGAGTAGGTGGACCAGTGAACAGAATCAAATATGACTGAGATTACATTCGGTTTCCCCTAGAAGTCAAACCATGAACCACTTTATAGTCTGCAAACTAAGCAGGCGAGAGACCGGTGGTGTTCCTCAAGAGCTTGGTTGGCGTGGTTGGGCAGGGCTTAGTGTGACGGTTTGTTCTCCACTAGACGGTGCTGCTTAGCTTACTGGGGTGGATTGTTGTGGCATGTATAGGCATGTATGCGCAATGTGTGGGAGGAGTGAAAATGGCCTCACCCAGCTACCCAGTCTCTAGTATCAGAACTCTGTGCTCTCCCCAACTGGCAATCATGCACCCCTCCTTTGTCTCCAGTTTCCATCCATTCCCCACTCCTACACTCTCCATGACCACGCGGTCATGCTGTCAAGCAGCACCTCCCTCCTGAGTTGTATCTCAGATGGGGATGTTTCCCCATTGTCACTTCTGAGGGCCTGTGGCTTTGACCTGTTTGGACTTTCTGTGGAGGGTCTCGCTGAGCAATGGTGGGTGCCCCTCTGCCCCCAGGAATGTTTGGGAGACTGTGCTGCTGCTGATGCCCAGAGACTGCAGCTGGGCACCAGCCCGTCCCAGAAGAAGTTCTGTGATCATTGTAGCAGCAGCATTTCAGGGATTGTGGCAGATCAGAGCACACATCTGGCACCAGGCTTCACCCTTAAAATCCTTGCTCCAGTACCAGTGAATGTGGCCATTCTCTGAGATCCACTGGGACCTTTACCTGTGGGGAGGCCTCTATGAAATGTCCTCCCAACAGGGAAATGCCTTTCCCCCTGTGGCCTCTCAGGGCTCCACTCTCTGCTCCCAGGGGTTCGCCTTTCCCACCGGAGCTCCGTCAGGTATTGAGCTGTGGAGGTTCAGACTCTGTGCTCCCCCTGTTTACAGAGTCCTAATGGAAATGAAACCCTCTCCTTTCTCTTTTCTCCCTTTTTTGTTCAGTCCCTGTGGCTGTGTCCACTCTTCCTTTTTTTTTTTTTTTTTGTCCTGCTGCTTTTGCAGGGTGGTGCTTTTACCATACTCCCCCGCCCCCCGCCCCCCATCTCCACCCTCTCTCCTCAAGCAGAATCAGCTCCCTGCACTCCGTGGCTTCTCTCCCTCCCAGTTCACCTCTCCATGCCACGTACCTGCTGAGTTTTGTGGTTCAGGTTGTGCAGATTGATGTGTTAATCCTCAAGTCAGTTTTCTAGATGTGCAGGATGGTTTAGTGTTGATCTGACTGCATTTTGGGTACGAGAGAAGCAAAAAAAAAAAAAACCTCCCATGCTGTCCCACCATCTTGGTCTTTCCCCCAGTCTTCATTTTAAGGTCAGTTTTGTTTGATATAATTATTGCTATCCAAGCTTTCTCTTGACATCCGTCTATATGATAAATATTTCTCCACCCCTCACTCTCAGTCTGCAGATGTCTTTACGTCTGAAGTATGTCTCTAGTAGGCAACATGTAGGTTGGTCTTATTATTTTTTAACACATTTTGTCATGTTGTATCTTTTGATTGTAGCATTTAGTCAATTTACATTCAAGGAAATCATTGAGAGATATTTAGTTATTGCTGTTTTGCTATTTGTTTTGTTTGTTTTTTTGGATCTGTTTCTTTCCTTGCAGTCTTCTCTAGTGATGTTTGTTTTCTGTAATGATATGCTTGGATTCTTTACTCTTTATTTATTTATTTTTTTTATATCCCTGGGTTTAAAACAAAAATTAGTGTTTAGTTTTGAGAGAAAGAAAGAAAGAGAGAGTGAGAGAGAGAGAGAGGCTGCATGAGAGGGGAAGAGGCAGAGAAAAAGGAGGGCACAGAATCCTAAACAAGTTCCAGCCTCTGAGCTGTCAGCTCAGAGCATGATGGGCGGCTTGAACGCACAAACTGTGAGATCATAGTCTGAGCCAACGTCGGCACTTAACCATTTGAGTCACCCAGGCACCCCTTTATTACTGGTTTTTAATTTGTGCTTCCCTTTCGGTTTCTATATAACATCTTCTGCATATAGCAGTGTGTATTAAGTTGATGGTTGCTTAAGTTTGAGCTCACACTTTACTCCTCTTCTCCCCATGTGCTAGGTATATGGTGTCACACTGATATTTACACATATTTATTTTTACTCCCTTTGTGCTTCATGTTACTCATGATCTTGCTTTTACCCTTAAAGACATTACCCTGTGTCTTTTACCCTGTGACGTTTCTTGTAGGGCTCATTGTTGGTCATGAACTCCTTTGGATTTTGCTTGGGAAACTCCTTCTTATCTCTCCTACTATTCTGAATGATAGTCTGGTGGATAAAGTATTTTTGGCTGCAGATTTTTCCCCTTCAGCACTTTGAATATATCATGGCACTCCCTTCTTGTCTGCAAGGTTTCTGCTGAACAACCCACTGAAAACCTTATGGGGTTTCCTTTGTTATGTAACTGTTTTCTTTTGTCTTGCTGCATTTGGAATTCATTTTAGTTACTGTGTGTTTTGGTGTAGACATCATTGGGGGGTGTAGACATGACTTTGTTGGAGGATTTTTGTGTCTCTTTCATCTGGATGTCTTTTTTTCTTTGCAAATATTAGGGAAATTTTCAGCTATTATTTCTTCAAGTAAATTTTCTGCGTCTTTTCCTCTCTTTTCTTCTTTAGAGCACCTTATAATGCAAATATTAATTACGCTTGATGGAATCACTGAGTTCTCCATTTTGTTTTGTATAGGCTTTTTTCTCTCTCACTTGCTCAGCTTGATTTCTTTTCCTTTCTTGTCCTCCTGGGCACTGACTCATTCTATTTCTTCTAGCTTGCTATTTATTTCATCTAGTTTGTTTCTAATTTCAACTTATTGTGTTTTTCATCTCTAAGTGGTTCTTTTTTATTTCTGTGATAAGGGTCTCACCGACGTGTTCCACTTTTCTCTCAGGTCTATCTAGTATCTTTATGACCGTTACTTTAAGTTCTATATGAGGCATATTACTCATATCACTTTCATTTCATTTTTTTTTTTCTATTATTTTCTTCTATTCTTTCATTTGGGAGATATTTCTCTGTCTCTTTGCTTTGTCTACTTCTCTGTGTCTGTTTCTGTGTGTTAGGAAAGTCTACTTTTCTTCCTCTTGGGAAGTACTGTGCAGGGCACACACTGAAGGTGGCAGCGGTCCTCTATAGTGGACTTAGAGCTGCTGTGGGGATCTGGGCTGTGCTGAGACCCTTGGAAAATCATGTGCAGGTAGCGTAAGCTGTCAAACAAGTTGTGTGTGCCAGCCTCATGAGGTTTTGAAGTGGTGGGGGTCTGGAGCTGATGGCCAAGAAAGAATTCTTGAGACATCTTTGGTGTAAAAAGTGATTTTATTAAAGCAGAGGGACAGGACCTGTGGGCAGGGAGAGCTGCACTGGGGTTGTGAAGAGTGACTGGTTATATACTACGAAGTTGGGGAAGTAAAGGCAAACGGAGACCTCCAGAAAACTTTAATGTGCTAAAGAGGATTCCTAAGATACCAGACGTCTTTCTGTTGTCAAGCTAAGGTGGTTTTCCCTCTAGTAAGGCATTAACATTAGGACTGTAGGGGGTTCCTGGAGGGGTGCTCTACTCTGTATTGGCCTGGAACGTTTGTTGATGGGCTGCAGGTTATAGAGAAATTTAATTTTACCGGTCATTTCCTGCTTGGATTTGTTCTCCACATCAGTATGGAGGGGACGGTGAAGTTTGAGCTCCAGGTGACTCGAGTCTAGGCTATTGATAAGGTTGCCTTTTTCCTTGAATTTACTAAGACATTTGTAAACTTATGGAGATTCCTGTCCTGCATGACAGTGATCTCTGTCAGTTAATCATTTGGTTTTTTTCCCTTTGCTTTGTTCTTGGGCAGTCAGGAGTGCCTGAGGAATATCACACATATTCTACCGGGTGTGGGGGTGAAGTTATGCTAGCTTGTGCCTTGCCCTCAGCCTGCCTTATGTTTCCTCATCATAACCCCCGTGTACAGTTTTGACCATTAAATCATTAAGGTTGTTGATGTGGAAGGCCTTATCTTTGGTAGCCTCTTCCAGCTGAGTAGGGGTGTAGAGATGTCCCTAGCTATGGGTCCATATTGGTCTGTTGGGGAACTTATAGGGGAGTTACAAAGACTGGAGGCAGCTGAATCCTGTGTGGACATGTGTGAACCTCCATGAATAGAAAGGATTATTTATTGTCTTAAAGGTATTGTACTTTTGGAGTCTTGGCATCAGGCAGAGAGACATGGGAGAAAACAGCAAAACATAATTAGAATGATAAGAAAGAGAAGCCCAAATAAAAGATAGTTGACAAAATCCTCCAGTCTAGATGTTTAATCAACCATTAAAGGAAAGAGAGGGATTGTTGAAAGCGCCAATTTGAGTATTCGTGTGAGAAATTTTTGGGGTAATCTGGGAAGTACACACTGCATTTTGTTTTTACAAGACCACAAGTTCCAGCATTTAAAACATCTAATGCCATTCTATTTTGTAGTACTGTCTTATGTATTTGTTTTAGTATTTAATAATATAATGTTATTGAGAGTCATAGAAGGCCCTAAGTGTGTAACAGGTGGTATTTAGCCATTATATAGATTCCCTTTTTTTTTTTTTTTTTTTTTTAGTAAGCAAGTAGGTAATAAATAAGACACTTTTATGAAGCAAGAAAAATGTGGGTTAATGGTTAGAGCAAATTACAAATCCATTGTCTGCCTGCGCTGCCAGTGAGAAGTTTTTTAGATGTCAGGCTTGAAAAATCCTCAGCTGGAGCGGTAACAGGCAGCAGGAATCAGATGGGCTTTTCTGGTTTGTAATTCAGATGTCTATGGTGATCCTTTGGAATAAGCATTGTCAGAAGGAACTGTTAGTAGAAATTGGGGAAAGGAGAATGAAAAAGAAAGGTAAAACCATCATAAGAGAAGTTGCAGGTCTTCCACAGGTTAACAGCAATGAGAAGACACATTAGTGTCTTCCTGTGAAGGGGGTCCATATTTTATTTTACATATAGGAGCCTATGAAGAGTGCTCCTCTAACTTCACTTCAGTGGGAATACGTAATATGACGTGGTAAGGGCCCTTCCACTTTGGAGTTAACTCTCCTGCTGTATTACACTTTCAGCTAGGTCTCCTGGGCTTATATGGGGTGTGTTTTCAGTAACTATCAGATCAGGATTAGGGAGGATATGGTTTGCATATTCACTTAGAGATTTATAAATTAATCTAGCCTCAAGTGAATAATTTAATAAAACACCATAGTCTTTATCTGTTGATAGGTTTGCAGTGAGAAAAGACTTTTTATATACAATTGTTGGCGGAATCCATCCCATTTTTCCAGTTATTTAAATAATCTTATGTCCATAGTATCCTGTCATTATCCCCATAGAAAAACAAGCACAGTGAATGTCCATAGCTGTGTTTCTGTGACAGTTCTTCTGAAGTTTACCTCATGTTGCCTAGTTTAGGAAAACAACATTTAAAGACAGTCAGAACTAGAATTTAACATCCGTAAGGATGTGTTATTGAAACATAGTTTTTTACTCTAATAACCCTGATTTCCAGAGGTAGCCAAATCGAGACTAATTCGTTTATAAAACAAGTCCAGTTTTAACAAACTGAGCCTAATTATTTACATAAGCTCAGCAAGAATAGTGACTGATCAGGGGTGATTCTGAGGCTCAGTTGGTTAAGCAACCGACTTTGGATCAGATCATGATCTCACGGTTTGCGGGTTCAAGCCCTGTGCCTGTGCTGTCAGTATACAGCCTGCTCGGGATTCTCTCTCTCTGCACCTCCCCCCCCTCAAAAATAAACAAATATTTAAAAATTTAAAAAAGAGACCCTATGCCAACTAGTCTTTGCTCACACCCCCCCCCCCCCCGCAAGGTACAGACTTCATAACAAAGCAAAAAAAAAAAAAAAAAAAGAATAGTGATTGATCATGTAGATCTCTTGTAATTTGCTTTGCTGGAACCTTTTATAAGGAATCTCCAGACTGAAGTTTTAGTAGCCTCTGCAGGCCAAAAGCCAAACCAAGCACTTACATCAGACATGCCTGCAATACGTTTAGATTTGGGTGTATTCCTCTTCAAGAGTTCCCCAAGATACCCTGAGGTTCCTGCATCTGCCAGGAAGTGACATTTTTTACTTACCTGGTAAGGGTTCTGGGAACTCTGTAAGCAAGGTATCAGGCCAACATTTCTAAGGGGCTTTATGGCTCCATGTTTCGTTAAGTCAACCTTAGGTCCTTAGTGTGTGTGGTCATATCTGTGTCTATGTCTGTCTCTCCGTTATGACATTCCAGCTAAAGCCTTGGTAAATTAATCAGTATTTGCAAGGGTGTCCTTTTTACATGGACACAGTTTTAGGACTAAGCTGAGTGGGGATCTAGGTCCCACAGCACAGAACACATCATGAGGGGCAGTTTGAGGTCCTCAGGAGCAAGGCTTAAGGTCACCAGGAGGTGGATTCGAGGTCATCTGGAAAAGTCTTGCCAAAGTCCAGAGGAACACCAGTTCCCCACGACCTGAGCTAGAAGGTCACCTAGAGCAGGGCAGGAGTTTACCTAGTGCATGACTGGAGATGCCGCAATAAAGGTCCTGGTCCACGTCAGCTGGGAAGGGAACTGTGCAGGTGAGGCACTCTAGGTCACGGGGAGCAAGGCATGAGCTTGTGCAGAAAGGGTGGGGGATTACCACAAAGAGTAAATCCAGCTCACCTGGAGTGGGGATCCAGGTCACCTGGAGTAGAGCACCAAATCTTATGGAGCGGGGTTCCTGCTCCACCTGGAGACGGGTCAAGGTCACCCTGAGCAGGGATTGAGGTCACCCAGAGGGTTCCAGGAGCTCACTGGGAGCAAGGTTCCAGGTCCGTTGGAGCAGGACCCAAATTCATTGTCAGTTCCTCTCAGGGTCAGCGGTGGGTCAGGCTGTACGGCTGAGTGGGTCAGGAGGTCCCCAAGGGGCAGGCATGAGTTCACCCAGTGAGGGTCTGGAGGTTCTAGCGAGCGGGTCTTCAGGTGATCTGAAGCAGGACGCGCAGTCATGGAGAGAGAGTGTGAGTTCACTTGGAGCAGGACTCAAGGTCACCCAAAGTGTGGATCTGTTCAACTGGAGCAGGACTCGAGGTCACCCAGATCAGGGCACGTGCTCACCCAAAGCAAATCTCATGCTCCACTGGAGAGGGGCTCCAGGTCACCCTTGGCATGACTGGAGTTCCTACAGGGAGGGTCACCAGGTCACAGGGAGTGAGGCTTCGTGCATCGGGAGTGGAGCACAAAACAACAGGGAGGGAGGGCCCGTGTTTGCCCTGGTCAGGGCTTCAGTTCGCCTAGAGTGTGGCACTAGCTCACACAGAATGGAGCATCAGGTCACTGAAGCACGGCTCGAAGTCACCACAGCAGGGGCGGATCTCAAGGCCACACTCACAACTGTGTACACTTGAATCAGGGCCTGAGCCCTCTAGGAGCTGGGCTCTGGCCACCTGGAGCAGGGCTTGATCTCATACAGAACAGGTCTTGAGGTCAAGTGGAGCGAGCCTCGAGCTCGCATGGAGCTAGGCACCAACCCACCTGAGTGGGGCTCGATGTCACCTGGAGCTAAGCAGGAAGTCACAGGGAGCAGAGCTCAACTGCATAGGGGCTGGGGCTAACCCAGAACATGACTCTGGAGCGCTGGAGCCGGGCTGGAGGTCACTTGGGGCAGGTCATGAGGTCATGAAGCAGGTCACCAGCTCAGATGACACCGGAGGGGGGCTCATTGACTCCCCCCCAACCAGATGTGGGTCTCAAGGTCACCTGCACAACTATGTACACATGAATCAGAGCAAAGCTCACCAGGAATGGGGCTCAAGGTCACCTTAGCAGGGCACAGGTTCACTAGGAGCGGGACTTGAGGTCACTCAAAGTGGGACACTGCTAACCTGGAGTGGGACTCGAGGTCATCAGGATCAAGCCGTGTCCTCAATGAGACAAAGGCTTCTTCTCAACTGGAGAGGAGCTCGAGCTCACCCTCAGGAGAGTTTGCGCTCCTCTGGGCTGGGTCACCAGGTCACAGGGAGTCAGGCTTCTAGACACCTGGAGTGGAGCACAAAATCCTAAGGAACAAGGGCTCATGTCACCCGAATCAGGGCTTGAGCACACCTGGAGTGTGGCACTAGCTCACACACAACAGGGCAGGTGCTGACCTGGGGCATGACTAGACGTGCACCCCCACGCCCACCGGACGTGGCTCTCAAGTGCACCAGTGTGTACACTTTGAAGACATATCAAAGGGCTCATGTGGCATGAGCGTATCAGCAGCTGGGCTCCAGGCCACTTGGAGCAGGGCCTCAGGTCCCCTGGACTGCAGCTCCAGTTCATACTCAGTGGGGCCGGAAGTCATCTGGAGCTGGTCAGAACCTCATACAGAGCAGGGAACAGGTCCTCCAGAGCAGAGCTCCAGGTCAAACTGACTGGGGCCCCAGATCACCCCAGCAGAGGGGCACAAGGACACACAACAGTTGGCACGAACTCACCCAGAGCTTCAGAGGCATTCACTAGAAGTGGGGCACCAGCCATGTGTATCAGGACTTGAGTTCCCCCTGGTGTGGGGCAAGGTCTCACTGAGAAGGGAAGAGAGGGGCACGGGGTTAGCTGGAGTGGGCTTACCGATCCCCTGGAGCAGGGCTTGAACTCACCAGGAGCAGGACTCCATGTCCTTTGGAACATGACTTGAGCTACCTGCAGAGGGACACGAGGTCACAGGAAGCGGCACTTGAAGGTCCCTGCAGCAGAGCACAGAATCATAAAGAGAGGGGCCCTTGGTAATGTGAAGAAGACTCAAGCTCACTTGCAGGGCACCTGGAGCTCACCTGGACAGTGGCTCTAGCTCACACAGAAAGGGACACGTGCTCAGCAGAAGTGGGGCTGGGGCAAAACCCGAGTGGGGTCTGAGGCCACATAGAGAGTGAGACAAGCTCACCAAGACAGAGTCTTGAGATCACCTGGCATGAGGTCACCCAGAGCATAACACAGGCTCATCAAAACTGGGCTCACACTCACCTGGGGATGGCTACCTCTCACTCTGAGAAAGGCTTTAGTACACCCAAAGTGTGGCATGAGCTCACCAGGTGTGGGGGTCAAGGTCACCCAGAGCAGGGAAGAAGGCATATCAAGCAGGGCTCATTTCAATTGGAGACAGGCACAAGGTCACCCAGAACATGGGCTGAACTCAAGCATGGCTCGAGTGCACCTGGAGTGAAGCACGAGGTCATGTGGAGCTAAAAACAAGTTCACTGGGAGCGGGATTCAAGGTCACCCCAAACTAGGCTTTGCTCAACTGCAGTGGGACACAAGATCATTCATTAGGAGCTGAGCTAGAGATCACCTAGTATTGGTCTGGAGGTTCTGCTGAGTGGGGCACAAGGTCACACAGAAGAGGGCACGTGCTCACGAGAAGTGGGACTGGTGCAAAATCTGAGCAGGGCCTGAGGTCACCTGGAGCAAGACAAAGTCACCAGAGAAGTTCTCGTGCTCAACTGGAGAGGGGCTCCAGCTCACTGGGAAAAGTATCCATGCTTAAGCAAAAAGGGGCTTGAGATTGCCCAGAGTGGAGCATGTTGACACGCCGAGCGGGGCTGGTGCTCACCTGGAGTGGAGCATGAACTCACCCTAAGTGGAGCTCATGGCCACCCTGAGGGTGGTATGAGGTCACACGGAGCACGGTCTGTATTTAGCCGGAGGGCTGCTGGCGCTCACTCAGAATGGGGATTGAGCTCATCCAGAGCAGGACTCAAGCCCACCAGGAGCAGGACTCATGCTCACTGGGAGCGGGACTTGAGCTCAAAAGACAATGAATCAAAGGACATGAGTTCAAACATACCAGGGCATGAGGTCACCTGAACCAGGGCTCATATTTAGCTTTTGTAGGCCCACTCTAACTCAGTGTGGGGCTCATGCCCACCCATAACTGGGCTTGTGCTTACCCTGAGAGGGGTTTGTGCTCACCCTGAGCAGGTCACAAGTTTAACTGGACCAGGATAGAAGTCACCCAGAGCAGGTTTATCAGTGACCCAGAGCAGGGCACAAGGTCACACAATGTAGGGCGTGACGTCACAAGCAGTGGGGCATGACTCAACCGGAGTAGAGCAGAAACTTACCTTAATGGAGTCTGAGCTCATACAGAGCAGGTTATGAGCTCACCTGAATTAGGACACAAGCCCATTAGATATGGGACTTCAGTTATTTGGAATAGTGCTTCAGCTCACCTGGAGCTGGGCTTGAGGTCACCTGGAGCAGGGCACAAGGTCACTGAGAACAGGACAGGAACTTACCTGCAGCAGAACTTGTGTTCACCCAGAGCGGGGCTCGAGGTCACTAGGAGCAGGGCACGAGGTCACATGCAGCAGGGCACAAGATCACATAGAGCAGGGCTTGTGTTTACCAGGAGTGAGCTAGAGATCATTCAGAGCAAGACTGAAGCTCACCCCAGATCAGGGCTCGAGTTCACCCAGAGCAGGTTTGAAGTCACCCAGAGTGTAGCTCAAGGGCTGGTACTCACACAGAGCAGGCTCATGCTAACCTGGAGCAGGGTTCATGCTCACGCAAAGTGGGAATAGACCTCATCCAATGAGGGACTCAAACTCACAAACCGTGAGATCATACCTGAGTCAAAGTCAGATGCTTGAACAATCGAGGCATCCAGGTGCCTGAGATTTCATATTAAAAGTATCAATTTCTAAAAAAATGTTCCTAGGCCAAATCATTAAAATTCCATTCTAAAGAATCTCAACTCTAAAAAGTACCATATGAGTTGTCTTCCCTTCTCTCTTGGTAAATATGAAGAGGTGGCATTTAGCAGACATTAATGCCAAGTACTTAATCTTTGAAAACCCTAGAATGTTTACATTTGATATCTTACCTTACGTAGATTTAAGTTATATACGTCTGATATCTGAGACAAAAATACAGATTTACTAATCTTGTCCCTTACATTTCCTTTTGCATATCTTCAGCTGAAAATTCAAGAGTGGTAATTTCAGTTTATTAACAGCAACAAAAATGAAAACTGAAAAAAATGTTTATTACTCAGAGTTGGTATATAAACGATTTTTATTTTTATTTATTTTTTTTTCAACGTTTATTTCTTTTGGGGACAGAGAGAGACAGAGCATGAACGGGGGAGGGGCAGAGAGAGAGGGAGACACAGAATCGGAAACAGGCTCCAGGCTCCGAGCCATCAGCCCAGAGCCCGACGCGGGGCTCGAACTCACGGACCGCGAGATCGTGACCTGGCTGAAGTCGGACGCTCAACCGACTGCGCCACCCAGGCGCCCCATATAAATGATTTTTAATGTAGTAGTGTTTAAAGTCACTGTTCTTAAAATGACTTAGTTGGTGAAATGTTATCAATTATGAAAAAATAAAATATAATTAAAAAATAGATATACTCTATCTCTAAATTCAACCATTGTGCATATCTTGCTGTCTCTGGGTTAACTCAATGTATAACTATATAATTATTGTGTGCAGAGTCTTTAGAAAATTCCTAAATTATTATATAGAGACAACACCTTATCTCTTAAGATTAAGGTTACTTTCCCATATGTGCACAAGACAGCTCCTCAGGATATATAATTTTCACAAAGAGAGTTCTCCAGCGAAGGAAGATTTTGTGTAACGTTCTATATGTGTTTTACACAAACAGTTACAGATCATCATGATGGAAGACATTCCAGAAAGTTACAGACTTTATCTTAAGCTTTTACTATGTGCAAGCCTGTATGGCTTTAGTTTCATAGGAATTTAGGGAGGTTTATTTCATGTTTGAAAAAACATTTTTTTTTTTTTTTAGGTTATTTGTCCATGAGGCAGATGTATAATTTATACTCGACGCAGAAACAAAGCCCATGCTTTGAAGTTTGGCCAAGTCATTCTGAACATGGTAAACGTTGAAGTACGGATTCGTTGAGAGCCCATGAACAGGGCCCACAATCATTAAAAGTTGGAGATTTTATTTATTAGCCTTCATCATCTAAATTCTCAGAAAATACAGTTAAAATATATGTTGTTATCCGTTTGGATAAATGTCTTAAATTTTCATCTACCATCTTATAGACAAACTTTGACTTCTCTACTTCTTATATATTTGCTAGAAATCTAAATAAGCCTCATCAAAACGTTTTATTTTTTAAATAAATTTATTGTCAAATTGGCTTACAGAAAACACCCAGTGCTCATCCCAACAAGTGCATTCCTCAGTGCCCATCACCCATTTCCCCCTCTTCCCCATCCTCCCATCAACCCTGTATTTGTCTCTTATGGTGTGCCTCCCTCCCTCTCTGTTTGCAACTATTTTTTCCCCTTTCCTTCCCCCACGGTCTCCTGTTAAGTTTCTCAACATCCACGTATGAGTGAAAACATATGATATCTGTCTTTCTCTGACTGACTTATTTCACTCAGCATAATACCTTCCAGTTCCATCCATGTTGTTGCACATGGCATGATTCCATTCTCTCTTTGCCATTGTGTATACACACACACACAGACACACACACACACACACACACACACACACACACACACACACACCACATCTTCTTTATCCATTCATCAGTTGATGTACATTTAGACTCTTACCATAATTTGGCTATTGTTGAAGGTGCTGCTATAAACATTGGGGTACAAGTTTTGTTCCCCATGCATCCTATGCCCCTATGCATCACCACTCCTGTATCCCTTGGGTAGGTTCCTAGCAGTGCTATTGCTGGGTCATAGGATAGTTCTATTTTTAATTTTTTGTGGAAACTCCACACTGTTTTCCAGAGTGGCTGCACCAGTTTGCGTTCCCATCAACAGTGCAATAAGGTTCCCATTTCTCCACATCCTCACCAGGATCTGTAGTTTCCTGATTTGTTCATTTTAGCCACTCTCACTGGTGTGAAGTGCTTATGGATAGGAAGAATAAATATTGTTAAAAATGTCAATACTACCCAAAGCAATCTACGCATTCAATGCAATCCCACTCAAAATTGCACTGGCATTCTTCTCAAAGCTAGAACAACAATCCTAAAATTTGTGTGGAAACACAAAAGACCCCAAATAGCCAAAGTAATATTGAAGAAGAAAACCCAAATGGGGGGCATCTTAATCCCACACTTTAGCTTCTACTACAAAGCTGGAATCATCAAGACAGCATGGTACTGGCACAGCAACAGACACACACAGACCAATGTAATAGAATAGAGAACCCAGAATTGGACCCACAAATGTATGGCCAACTAATCTTTGAAAAAGCAGGAAACAACATCCAATGGAAAAAAGACAGTCTCTTCAGCAAATGGTGCTGGGAGAACTGGACAGCAGTGCACAGGAGAATGAAACTAGACCACTTTCCTACACCTACACAAAAATAAACTCAAAATGGATGAAAGATCTAAATGTGAGACAGGAAACCATCAAAACCCTAGAGGAGAAAGCAGGCAACAACCTCTTTGACCTCAGCCACAGTAACAGCTTGCTCAACACATCTACAAAGGCAAGAGAACTGAAAGCAAAAATGAATTTTTGGGACCTCATCAGGATTAAAATCTGCTGCATTGCAAAGGAAAAAACAAAAACTAAAACGCAACAGACAGAATGGGAAAAGATATTTGCAAATGACATATCAGACAAAGGGTGAGCATCCAAAATCTATAAAGAACTTTATAGTAAAGGCTTTACCCACCCTTACAGCACACTCTCCTAGGGTCCATCTCATTTCATATTGAACACAGATAACCAGGAAAGACTCTGCCATTTAAAACCAATTTGTAAAGACCAGAAGAAATGGTAACGGATTCCTCAAAGAACAAAGCCAGTATATAGGCCAAAAAAAAAAAAAAAAAAAAAAAGAAAAAAAAAAAAAGAAAAAGAAATCTACAAGGAATGTGAAGAATAAAAAGAAATGACACAGCTAAGGGAAGAAAACACATTTCCAATATCTAACACAAGAGAAGCAGAAATGTGCTAACTGCCTGATAAAGAATTCAAAATAATTATATTAAGTAGCTCAGTGTATTATAAGAAAACATAGACAACTAAATGAAGATAATATATAAACAAAATGAGAAGCTCAGCAAAACAAAACAAAACAAAACAAACACACAAACAAGCACACAAAAAAACAAACAAACAAAAACAGAAATGCTGGACAAGAAGAATGTAACAGTAAGTGAAAATTTCACTAGAGAGGTTCAAAACTAGATTGGTCAAGCAAAAGAAACAATCAGTGAGCTTGAGAACAGCTCACTTGAATTTATCCAGTCGGATGACTGACAAGAAAAGAAAGGAAGGAAGAAAGGAAGGCAGGAAAGAAGACAAAGAGAAAGGGAAAGGGGAAGAGAAAGAGGAAGAAGAGGAAGGAAGGAAGGGACGGACGGAGGGAGGGAGAGAGGGAGGGAGAGAGGGAGGGAGGGAGGGAGGGACGGAAGGGGGAGGAAGAGGGGGAGGGAGGGAGGGGGGAGGAAAAGGAGAAGGGAGGGAGGGGGAGCAGGAGGGAGGAAGGAAAGAAAGGAGGGAGGAAGGAAGGGGAGACAGAAGGAGAGAGGGAGTGAGAGAGGGAGAGGAGAGAGGGAGGGAGGAAGGGAAACCAAACGGACCTGAGGATCCCACCAAGCTAAGCAAGATACACTAACCAGTATTCTGGAGTCCCTAAAGTCCCAGAAGGAGGGAGATGAGAAGGGGCAGAATATCTATCTAAATAAATAATGGGGGGAAGTTCTCAAATCTGGGGGTGCATAACTGTGAAGTCCAAAGAACCCCAAGTAGATTGAGTGTAAAAAATCTACATTGAGACATCTTATAATGAAATTATCAAAAGCCAAAGACCAAAACAAAACAAAGCAAAACAAGCAAACAAAACACCACCCCAATTTTTTAAATTACCAAGGGAAAAGCAACTATGACATAACAAAGCAGCCCCCAAAAGACTGTCAGAGGATTTCTCTGCCAGTGAAGTTGAATGTTATACCCAGAGTACTGATAAAGAATACTATAATTAATAACATTACTATATTATCTTAATATCAAAAGTTACCTTAATATCAAACGTTACCTTGATGTAAGTGGATTAAATCCTCAAACAAAAGACATAGTGTGGTAAGTCAGATTAAAAAAAAAACAAAACAAAAAGTGCTTAGGGAGTTGCCCGTCTCTCTGTGGTCCCGTGGGGCTGGGCACAGCAGGTGTCTGGTCTGGCACCCAGTGCCAGGGTCTTAGTGGGTAAGCCGAGAGTCTGGTGCCTCAGAATTTAGTCACATAGCAGTTGAGTATGCCTGGTACCAAAAGTAAGATAACTCAAGGCAGTAGAATTGAAACTGGAAGGTCATCAGCCACGAAAGACCTATTGGAGAAAGCACAGGATAGTAGATAAAATGAAGCAGTGTTTTATCATATGTATTTCGGCAGGCCTTCTGATATTCGACTAAAAAAACATTAATTGCTCTTTCTACAGAGAATTGGTCATGCAGTATCAGTTAAATCAAGGAAGTCATCCCCTATACGGTAAGTGTCTTCTATCCTTGATTACACTTGGGAAAATATTACTAAATATCCTCACACTAGGGATGAGAAGAAAAAACACCTATCAAAATTTTATGAAGTATTTTTGCATTTCATCAGCATTCACTGATCTTTTACTAAACATTTCCAATTATATCCTTCCTACTTCAGGGCTTTTGTACTTTTGGGTATTACATTTACTAAATATCACATCTGCCTATTTACTCCAATTATTTCTTTGACTTATGGCTTTTTGCTTTATCCAGTTTTCCTGATAGCTTGTACAGATTATTATCTGAATTTCTCTAAACCCACCAAGCTTGTATTTACATGCCAAAACCATTCTATTTTACTTCTTCACAGTAATTTTAATTTGGATTTCAGTCCTTGCTTATGTTTGGGAGACCCAGCCATCTACCAGAACTGAGTGTTTATTTTAGTCAATGTCCTTTATTTATTGGTATTCAGAGTTACTGGCTGTCATCTTCCATGGTGATTATTTTATTTATGGCTTTTATAAGCTTTGGTCAGAAGTGACTACGTTGGTACAAGCTGTTAGGATGACTTCCTATATAAATGAGACTATCTTATATTTTCCGTTTTCATCCACTCCAGTTATACTAAGCACTCTAAAAAAATCCCTCTTGCCCAAGTCTGTTACCTGTTTTCTTGATAACTGGTTACCATTTGTTCTACTTCAAGTAATTTTACTCTTTTCCTTAAAGGACAGATTCCAGCATATATTGAATGAACATTCCATGGTTGTACTTTGTAGACATTGCTACAAATGTAGCATTGTACAATGCTACATTGTACAATGTAGACATTGTACTTTGTATTCATTGCTATGTTTATTGGTTTAATTGTCACAAGTTTAATTTAAAGACATTGTATTACCTGTGGATCCGTTTGCCAACTAGAAATGCTCCTTCATTTCACTTACAATTCATAATCTGTGCACGGTGAGAAGCCTATATCAATAGTAATTTGTTAATTTTGTCATGTTAAAACTAACTAAAAATGACAACTACAGTCAGAATCATAATTATCAAATGAGAAAGAATGACGACTCATGACATATAAAGATTGAACTGAACTGAAGTTCCCCTCCCTAGGCCCAACTTTCATACCTTTTCAAAATTTGTTAAAAGGGGTGATGGTATTAAAAACAAAATAATTCCAGGAAAATGTTTTATGTGCATTCAGGAACACCATGTGTTATAAATATTAATTTAACACAAAATTAAAATGACTTAAGATCTGGCTATACCAATTCCATGTTACCCAAAAAACTACTGGATGCAGATTGTTACTTAAGTCTGAGATTCATTGCCAATAATATATAAACTTAAACATTCTTATTAAATTCAAAGCAAGAAAAAAAAATCAATACTAATATTCAACTATCTGCTGTCAACAAGAGACTGATTTTAGCTTTAAACAAACACATCTGAAAGTAAAGTGGTGGAAAATAATAGTCCACAAAAATATAACCGAAAAAGAGCAGGAGTGACCATTCTTACATAAAATACGTAAAAATTTGTAAAGAGAAAAAAGGTCATTAAAAATGATAAGGGGATTGATTCCTTGTGAGATTATAACTATAAATATGTATATTTCCAACACTGGAGCAACGAAATATGTAAAGCAAATAATATATCTGAAGGAAGAATTAGAAAGCAATGTAATAGTAGTAGGTATGTTAGTAGCCACTTTTTAACAATGGATAGATCCTCCAGACAGAAAATAAAGACTGGACTTGAAAAACACAATAGACCAAATGGACCCAAAAGACATATGCCAAAGAGTCTGTCAAGTAGTAGCAGAATGCAGGGGTGACTGGGTGGCTCAGTTGGTTAAGCGTCTGACTTTGGCTCAGGTCATGATCTCAACGTTTGTGGGTTTGAGCCCCGTGTGGGGCTCTGTGCTGACAGCTCAGAGCCTGGAGCCTGCTTTGGATTCTGTGTCTTCCTCTTTCTCTGCCCCTCCCTGGTTCACACTCTTTATCGCTCAAAAATAAACATTTAAAAAATAGTAGCAGAATACATATTCTTCTCAATCATACACAAAACAGGTCATATGTTAGGACATAAAGCAAATTTTGAAAATTTAAGAAAATTAAAGCCCATATCCAATATCTTTTTGACTGCAATGGTATGAAACTGGAAATCCATCATAATAAAACCGGAAAATTCATAAACATGTGGAAAGTAAGCAACGGATTCCTAAACAATCAATGAGTCAGTAAGAAATCAATGGGGAAAACAAACAAACAAAAAAAATGTCTTGAGCAAATGAAAATGAAAACACAAGAAACCAAAATTTATTGGATACGGCAAAAGCAGTATTTAGAGTAAAGCTGTGCCGCTGGGAGCCTGAGACAATGGCAGAGTGTGAGGATCCTAAGCTCACCTCATCCCCCTCATACATCTAACCCAGAAAATGACTCAAAGCCCCAGAACAGTCTTTCCAGTTAATTGCAGAGGAGGCCATATCAGAAAACAGTAGGAGGGTCAGATACCTCATTAGGAACCAAATCTCTGTCAAGACTAATTGCAAATAAGGATAACAGAAGCACAGAGACGGGAAAGGAAGGGACCTCACTCAAAGCCCCCAAGACTTGAGTAACCTGCAGTCAGAAGACCAGTACATAATATTTGGCTTTGAAAACCAGTAGGGCTTAACTGCTTGAGTTTTTACAAGCACGGTGACTTAACTCCAGATACTTTAAAACTCAGTGCACTTGGCTCTTAGAGAACTGGAGGGTGACTGGAATCCCTACCCAGAAAAAGACAGCAAAACAAACAACACTGTTGAGACACAGCATAGAAGCAGCAGTTTCAAAAGTTCCTGGGGTACGTGGGAAAATTTGTTTGCTAATCTCAGAACATGCCCCATTCCACATGAGGCCCTTCACAGTGGTGCCTGACAGCAGGCAGCTCCAAGAGTGACCACTACTCCAAAGTCACTCCTGCCTTGGGGAGAGGTAAAGCTAACCAGGCATGGTTCGGTTCTATGACAGCCCCAATAGAGGACTCACAGGCAGACATCTGGTCTGACTGCCACAAAGGGAGCCACTGCATATGAGTAGGCCGAAGGCAAATACAGCTCAGCTACAGGAGTAGGGTGCATGCAACAAACACAGAAGGCACCCCCTGTAGTGCCAGGGTGATCAGGGCGCATCAAACTGCAGGGCACTACAGGACCTGTTCTTCATAAGACCCCTACTTTCAAGAGTAGGAGACGGAGCTGACTTTCCTAACACAGAGAAACAGACACAAAGAGTGAGACAAAATGAGGAGACAGAGGAATACGATCCAAATGAAACAATAGGACAAAACCATAGTAAAAGTGCTAGCTGGCCCAGAAATGAGAATATGCCTCACAGAGAATTCAAAGTAATGGTAAGAAAGATACCCAATGGATTTGAGAAAAGAGTGGAGGACACTAGTCAGAGCTCCAACAAAGACAGAGAACATAGAAAAAAAATAACCCATCAGAGATAAGAACTCAGTGAAATAAAGAAAAATAAATAAACTAGAGGAAATCGATGGCAAATTACAGGAGGCAGAAGATGGATTCACAAGCTGAAAGACAGTAAAGCAACACAGAAAGCAACCAAGCTGGACACAAATCAAAGACAGGAAGAAGAAGAATAGGCTAAGGGAACTCAGGGACACCATCACACATAACAACATTTGCCGTATGGGATCCCAGAAGGAAAAGAGAGAGAAAGGGAACATAAAACTGAAGGAAACAGAAATCCTGAGTCATACTCAAAAGCTAACATCATACTCAGCCAGGAGACACTGAGGGTTTTGTTGTTTTTGTTGTTGCTGCTGTTGTTATTGTTGTTGTCGTCATTTTGTAAAGTCAGTAAAAAGATCAGGATGTCCAATCTCACCACTTTTATCCAACAAAGTACTGAAAATACTAACCAAAGCAATTGGGCAAGAAAATGAGATAAAGGCATGTAAGTTGGTAAGGAAGAAGTAACTTTCCCTATTTGCAGATGACACGATGTGATGACACAGAAAACCCTAAATATTCCCCCCCCCCCAAAAAAAAACCCCATTAAAACTGGTAAATGAATTCAGCAAAGTCACAGAATACAAATTGATATACAGACATCTGTTGCATACTATACACTAATAATGAAGCAGTGGAAAAAGAAAATAAGAAAACAGTCACATCTACAAGGCACCAAGAATAATAAAATATCTAGGAATAAAGAAGAGGTAAAAGACCAGTACTCCCAAAACTATAACGTATTGGTGAAAAGAAACTGAAGGAATCACAAACAAATGTAAAGATATTCCATGTTTACAGAGTAGAAAACCAATGTGGTTAAAAGGTCTATGCTATCCAAAGCAATCTACAGATCTAAAACAATCCCTATCAAAGTACCAACAGAACTAAAGCAACTAACCCTAAAGTTTGTACTGAACCACAAAAGACCCAAATAACCAAAACAGTCTTGAAAAGAAGAATAAACTGAAGGTATCGGAATCCTAGATTTCAAGATACACTACAAAGTTACAGTAATCAAAATAGTGTGGTAATGGCACAAAACAGATGCATAGATCAATGGAAAAGAATAGAAACTCGGGAAATAAATCCATGCTTTTAGGGCCAATGTAACCTATGACAAAGGAGGCAAGAATATACAATAGGAAAAGGACAGTCTCTTCAACAAGTGGTGTTGGGGGGTGCACCTTGCTGGCTCAGTTGATACAGCATGCAACTTTGGGTGCAGAGATTACTTAAAAATAAAATCTTTTCTTTCTTTCTTTCTTCTTTCTTTCTTTCTTTCTTTCTTTCTTTCTTTCTTTCTTTCTTTCTTTCTTTCTTTCTTTCTTTCTTTCTTTCTTTCTTTCTTTCTTTCTTTCTTTCTTTCTCTCTTTTTTTTTTTTTAAATGGGGTTGGATACAGTGGATAGGAACATGCACAAAAAAGAAAGAAGAAACTAGACCACTTTCTTATACCATACAGAAAAAAACAAAACTCTAAATGAATTAAGATCTAAATGTGAGATCTGAAACCGTAAAGTTCCTATAAGAAAACATAGGTAGTAATGTCTTTGACATTAGCCATAGAAATATTTTTTTCGAGGTATGTCTCCTTTAGCAAGGGAAACAAAAGCAAAATTAAGCTATTGGGATTACACCAAAGTAAAAATGTTTTACACAGTTAAAGAAAGTGTCCATGAAGAAAAAGGTAACCTACTGAATGGGAGAATATATTTAACAAAACATATGCAATAAAAGGTTAATATCCAAACATATAAAGGACTTATAAATATGACCTCAGAAAAAGTAACAGTCCAATTAAAAATAGGCAAGGAATCTAAATAGAAATTTTTGTGAAGACTACATTATAGATGGCAATATATAGAAATATGTGAAGATGCTCAACATCACTCATCATCAGGGAACTTCAACTCAAAACCATGATGACATATCACCATTAAAGTTAACAATCCAGGAAACAGATGCTGGTGAGCATGTGGAGAAAGGGGAACCCTCTTGCACTGCTGGTGGGAACGCAAACTGGTGTAGACACTCTGGAAAATAGTATCAAGGTTCCTCAAAAAGTTAAAAATAGAATGACCCTATGACCTAGAAACTGCACTACTAGGTATTTATCCAAAGAATACAAAAATACTGATTTGAAGGGACACATGCAACCTGAAATTTATAGCAACATTATCTACAATAACTAAATTATGGAAAGAGCCCAATGTCCATTGACTGATAAATGGATAAAGAAGATATGGTATACATATACAATGAAATATTACTCAGTCATTAAAAAAAGAATGAATCTTGCCACTTGTAACAATGTGAATAGAGCTATAGACTATTATGCTAAGCAAAATAAGTCAGTCAGAGAAAAACGAATACTGTATGGTGTCAGTCCTATGTGGAATTTGAGAAACAAAACAAATGAACACAGCAAGGAAGAGACTGAAAGAGAGAGGCAAACCAAGAATCAGACTCTTAACTCTAAAGAACAAACTGATGATTACCAGACGGGAGGAGTGTGGGGAATGAGTGAAAAAGATGATGGGGATTAAGGAGTGCACTTGGTGTGATGAGCACTGAGTTGTGTGTAGAATTGTTGAATCATTAGATAGTATACCTGAAACGAATATAACACTGTATGTTAACTGACTGCAATTTAAACATTAAATTTTAAGGAATTTAAAAATTATTTGAAACTGTAACAGAAAAATGCTTCTTAAGACCGGCAGTGGTTTTTTTTGGATATGACAAAATAGCAAAAGCAACGAAAGCAAAATAAATTAAAAAAAAAAAAAAAAAGGATTTTCTCAAACTAAAAACTCTCCTTAGTAAAGGAAACAAAGAGACAGCCTTCAGAATGGGAAAATACATGCTAAGCATATATGTGGTAAGGAGTTAATATCCAAAATATAGAAAGAACTCAAACAACTCATCAGCAAGAAAATAACCCAAGTAGAAATAATGGATAAAGGATCTGAATAGACATTTTCCAAAGACACACAATGGCCAACAATAATGTGAAAAGGTTTTCAACATCACCAACCATCATGGAAATGCAAATAAAAACAATATTTTAAACATAATTTATTGTCAAATTGGTTTCCGTACAGAAACAGACACATAAACCAATGGAATGGAAGAGAGACCCCAGAACTGGGCCCACAAATGTATGGTCAACTAATCTTTGACAAAGCATGAAATCAACATATTTTCACCTACCATTGTTAGATTGGGCCACTGTGAAAAAGGTAACTATTGACAAAGATGTAAGGCAAAGAGTACCTTTGTGCACTATTAATGGCAATGTAGATTTGTACAGCCACTATGAAAACACTGAAGGTAACTCAAAAAGCAACTATCGTAGGAAACACTCAGAAATTTCTTCTGAGTATATTTCTAGAGGAAATGAAATCATCATCTGCACTCCTGGAGGAGATACCTGACTCCTATATCACTGCAGTATTATTCACAATAGTCACACAACGAACACAACCTAAGTATCTACCGATGAATAAGTAGATAAAGAAAATGTGGTATATATATATTTGGAATATTAGTCAGCCTTAGAAAAGAAGGCAGTGTTATCCTTTGAGACAACATGGATGAAACTGGAGGACATTATGCAAGTGATATGTCAAAGACTGAAAAATAAATGCTGTGTGATCTCATTTATAAGTGAAATTCTAAAAACCAAATGTTAACAGGCAGAGAGTATAATTGTTTTTACCAGGAAACAGGGGACAGGGGAAAGGAAAACATGTTGGTGAAAGGATACAAGATTCTGTCTTCACAGGATAAATAAGTTCGGGATATCTAATGTGCAACAGGATGACTACAGATAATACCGTATTTCATACTTGATATGCTATGTATTGGTTTGTATACCTAAAATTTGCTGAGTGTAGATCTTAGTTGTTCTCTCTTTAACACACACAAAAGTTAATTAACTATGTGGGTGGTGTTAATTAGCTTGAATGTGGTAATTATTTCACAATGTGTATGTATATGAAAACACCATATTGTATACCTTAGGCTTATTTATCAGTTATCGCTCAGTAAACCCAAAAGAAAAAAGATGCACCAGAGAGCTCACTCACTCTCTCTGCTTCTTCATATACCAATGAAAAGCCATGTGAGATCATAGTGAAAAGGCAGTCATCTACAAGCTAGAGAGGCCTCACCACAAAACAATACAGCTGACACCATGGTCATGGACTTACTTGCAGCCTCCTGCCCTGTGAGAAAATAAATGTCTGTTATTTAAGCCATCTAGTCTGTTATTTTGTTATCACAGCCAGAGTAGACTAATACAACCTGTCAACAGAGCATGTTTCATTTTCGTTCACACTTCATTTTGCAAAATAACATTTCTGATTTTACTTATTTACATGTCTACTTAAATGGCATTTTGAAAAGTGTACTATAGGAGACATATCACCAGCAAGCACTGAAAGGAAAAGAAGTACAAAGTGAAGAGATGTGTTTGGAGTTTCAAAATTGTACTGAAAGAAAATATGCAGCTGTACACATCCATATATTTTATTAAAAGTTCTCAGCTATTATTTATTCAAATATTGTTTCTGTCTCTTTCTCTTTCCTCTTCTTCTGGGACTTCTATTTTGCATATTGATGTAGTCCCTTGGCTACTTTACTTTAGTTCATTTTTTATTTTCTTCCATTTTTCAGACTAGCTAATAGCAAGGGACCTACCTCCAAGTTCACTGATTCTCTATACTGCTTATTCAAATGTGATAACAAGCTGCTTACGTGTACTTTTCAGTTTATGCCCTTTTTACCAGCGTGACATCTTTTTGGTTTCTTTTTGTAATTTATGTATCTTTACTGGCATTCGTAATTTATCATAGTATTGTTTTGCTATTTTCATTTATCTCTTTGAGAACATAGTTGACTTAAAATCTTTCTCTAGAAATTCCAGTGTCTGAGCTTCCTGTAGTTTGCATCCCTTTTTTGTATGACATAATTTTTGTTTCTTTGTACAGCAGGTTTATTTTTTGTTAAAAACTGGATATTGTAAATATGATAATGTGAATGTAATAGAAACAGATTCTCTGCCCTCTGCAGGGTTTTTTTTTGTTGTTGTTGCTGCTTATTCAGGGTTGTTGATTCTTTGAGGAACTGCTTCGCCAGGCTGCCCATGACTCTGCATTAGATTTCACTTTCCAGGTTTTCCTAGTTATTTTGTTGTTGTTGTTCTATGCTCTACTATCTTTTGCCTGAGATGCAGGTTGCGAGTATCTTTGTCTTTAGGTGCTTTCAACAAATGCCACCTCACAGTGTACCCTGCCCTACTCTTAGATGGGCAAAACAAAGGTAAGGAGACCCTTGAGCTGATCCCTAAGGGGATCCACAAACAAGTCAAAACATGAAAGGACAGTTCTTTAACACTAAGACCCATATTTCTCGTTTGCACCAGAACTTGCAACAGGAATTTTATCTCCATTGCTGCCACTACACTGTAGATTGGATGACTGTAGACAGGTAAGTTAAAAAGTCACGTGCTTTCTTACCAAAAATCAATTGCTCTTTTATTCATTTAAAGTTCTATGGTATTTTGGGGTTTTTATTAGATTCAGGCTACATAAAACCCAATTCTGATGGTTTTTCTTTTCCAGTTCAATTACTGCTTTATTGGAAGTGTGGAATTTGGGAATGCCCTACCCCATGCTATTTGGTTATATGTCTCCTTAACAACCTAATGAATTTTTTATTTAACCTAGTCAGTGAATTTTACTGATGTTACAGACACTTTTTGAAATTTATTTTTGTCTAGCAAGGTTTTATTCTACACTGTTTTTTATCTTATTCTGCACTATTTTATCAAAATAATTGACTATAAATGTACATGCTGTGAGGATTACAAAGACGACTAGGAACTGCTTTCTTTCTTTTTTTTTTTTTTATTTAAAAAAAAAATTTTTTTTTCAACGTTTATTTATTTTTGGGACAGAGAGAGACAGAGCATGAGCGGCGGAGGGGCAGAGAGAGGGAGACACGGAATCGGAAACAGGCTCCAGGCTCTGAGCCATCAGCCCAGAGCCCGACGCGGGGCTCGGACTCACGGACCGCGAGATCGTGACCTGGCTGAAGTCGGACGCTTAACCGACTGCGCCACCCAGGCGCCCCTAGGAACTGCTTTCTTAATTACAGATGAGAACAGAGAACCCAAAAAGCCATTCTTATGGTAAAGGTGGTAGATTAAGGGGAAATACTAGGTAGTTTCTATTTCTGCAGCAAAAAAAAGTCCATCTAGAATTAATGTTAGCCAGCCAAATGGATATTAGGCTCTTTACAATTATAGTAACTATTCCTAAGCCTTGGAGAGGAGTGTCTAAGAGATAGACCAAAAGTTTTCCTGCAACAGAACTCAAGAGAATGCAGCAGAAATCCCTTCTATAGAAACATAAGGAATACAGATTTATGAAGTTAGTCCTCCTTACTTATTATGGTTTTACTTTAAAAATATTATTAGGGTATGCCAATGAACTTTACTTATTTTCAAAGAAATGTTAATGACCTTGAGGAATTTTCATATTACACTGGTGGAAAGTAGAATACAAGATGTAGTTTTTGTAACAAATTAATTATTATGTCCCCTCTTGAATTGCAGATTTTATATTAAAATGCTGATAACTATAAATTTAATTCAAAATTTTTATAGCATAGAAATTAGTAATTTTAACCCAAAGTCTAATATATATTGGACAGATTTTTTTCATTATTTAAAACTCAGTCACTTAATACAGGGGACATACAGGAAAATAGAAATCTGAAATACCCTGGTTGTATTTTTCCTTTTACTAAAAAAAAAAAAAAAAAAAAAAAAAAAAAAAAAGAAGTACAATCAGTCTACTTGCTTATTGGGTAGGATATTTATAAGATAGTTATAACATTTCATTTGCTGTCTGCAAATAAAATCCAGTATTTCTGCACTTTATAGAAATAGTGTTTAAAATATACAAAGATAAATTCCTAGTTACAGTAGATTCTGCAAACTGAATATCATATCCTCCCAAATTGCCTTTTATACTTTAAAATATATACACACACAGATTTCAATATATATATAAGATATAAAATATTCATGTTTTATATACACAAACATTTTGAGACATATATGTGGCTCTCAACTACAATTTCATTAGAGACTAATCTGTCTTGCAGTCTCAAAATGGAAATTAGTACTAACGACCATTAGTGCAGCGAAAAAATATATTTCTATTCCACCACTATTATTGGTAAATAATAGAATTAAGTTATTATATCAATTAAAAGATCATAACAAACACTTGCAAACTTTAAAAATTTCCGCACTACGTAAAAAAAGAATTATTCCTAAAAATCATTATTAATATTAGTTTTTATACTATTTCACCCAACTCAAGTTTAGAAGGGATAAGAATACACCCTTAAATATCTTACAAGAAGCTTGAATAAAAAACTGCAGGATTAAATAAACATCTAATATGAATTCATCTGAAACTCAACCAAAATCTTTTTTTATAAATATTCTACAAAATTAGTAGTTAGAAACGCAATGCCAAAATTATACTTTTTGTTAAATATTTATTGAAAACTTACTGTCTCTTAGAAGCTTAGTTATAAATTGTGTATATACCAGTAACTAAGATTCAAATTGTTCCTCTTTTAACAAAGCTATAGTTAAGGAGAGAAATTAACAAAGCAAAAATGTCTTAGATTATTTAAAAAAAAAAAAAATCCTGGGCACTTTCAGAATTTAAAAAGGTAACACAGAAGTAGAAAATAATTAAAATGTTGATAGTTTCATTCAGAAGCATGGGATAATGGCATCAACTAAAATGGAGAAACAGAAATGGAGAAAAATTAATAACACAAATTGGTAACAGCCGAAACGTAAAAGAAATGAGGAAAGAATGTTTTAGATAGATAATATAAGAACTTATAGGAGAATGGTAGCAAAGGGATGAATTTGAGGAGTATAGTGATGTTCATTGGAACTTCCTACTTTCTCTGTATCTTAAGAAGCTCATGAGGTGAGTACTCACAGATGTTAACTAAATTTATTGTGCTTGTTATATAAATTTAATATATTTTGCAGTATATACAAATATGTAATCATTATATGTACACCTGAATCTAATATAATGTTGTATGCCAACTACATCTCATTTAAAAAAAAAAAAAAAAAAAGAAAAAGAAACTCAAGAGGAAAAAAAGGATAGCAGACATTTGATATGTAGTTCAGGGACCTAATGGTGAATAGATTTGACTGATCACTTTGGAATGATACATGAAGAAAGAAAAGGGACCTCTGTCTGAATCACTGAGTACTCTAACAACTAGAGGTCTATAGGATAAGAACAAACGATACTGATATGTTAGTAGAAAAATCAAATAAAAGTGGAATGGCATAACCCAAAGTTAAATAATATTTCAGAATGGATGATGGAGTCAGTTTTACAAAATGCACCTAATAGGTTTGGCAATGTGTGGCAAGTGAAAACGAAATTTAGCAACAAGGAGGTATGACATCAGGTACCAACCAATAGGGCAAAAGCTTGAATAAGGAAGAGTTACAAAGAAAAAAAAAAAGAAAGAAAATACCTTAAAAGGCTCAATGCATTGAAATCGTGTTATTCAGGCAAATGAAGAAATAAGTGCAAGTGGGATATCTAGGACTGAGTAAGCATGCATAAAAAAAATAGAGAAAATAATCCCGTAGGTAGAAAAAAAAACTGATGCAGCGAGCAAATAATAAGTAAGCAAATAAAGATCTTAAGCTATTAAATTTGAAGCAAACCTGAAGGGAATAAGCTTTAGACAGAAGTAGAAAGACTATTTACAAATGCAGAAGACGTACAGTTTTGGTGGTGATTTCTCAGGAAAACAGAAACAAAAGAATTATGAATTAGGAAGTTGTCAGTGATGTCAGCAATATGCCAAATAAGAAAGCCCTCAACGTTAACAATTTGGCGTCCATCCACAGACAAAAACATCCTCATAAGAACTTCTGGATTCAAGTAAGAAATTATTACACCGAAGGAGTGACTGAGAAGAGCCCAAGGATGGGAAAAGCATTTTTGAGAAAGCAGGTTTGCATCTGGATGGCTGATTTGCTGATTGCTGTCCTGGCTATGACCCCCAGAAGCTCTCTTCCCTGGAGGATTCAGTTACAATTGTGTTTTGTTCTGGTCCTGTCACCAACACCTTATGCCAAGGGTTCCAAGAGGAGTCAGCCCACCTATGCATCAGGTAATTGACATACAGACTTTGGTCCTGGTTGTAGACATAGAAATAGCCTATGAACCAGCGCCAGGCCATGTTGGCCATGTCTGGGACGTACTGGAGCTACGTCCACCCAACTCAGTCAGACTGTTTTTGTGAAAGGGTCCAATGGCTGGGTTAAAGCATGTCCCAGTCAGTCTGTAAACACTCTTGCTGTTACAGGAACCTAGAAAGAGACATTCCCATCTGCATCCCTAGAGATCCTGAAAGGACACTACTTGCAGCTCCAGACCCTCTAATCTTGGTCAGGGATTACTTCAGCCCACCCAGTGACATGGCAGAGGACACACCATCTGTCCTTCCAGCAAAGATCTACACACTGCAAGCTGTGCTGTAGAACTTGAGATAGCCCTTTGGTTCAGATCCAGTCCCTCCCAGCCATGGTCTAAAACCAATCCCGTCCTGCCAAGAACATGCACTAACCAGGGAGCAGACCTCCCAGAAGCCTGGTGAGAGCCATACTCATCTGCATACCTGGTTGTAGGCCCACTGTTTGAAGTCCTAACTGTGGACCCTGAGTGGACCCTTTCCCAGCACCATGCCACTGAACAACATACTTGATGTATGTCATCCACTCATGCATCATAATGGGTCCAAGCTCATCTTAACCCCTCACAGCAAGCCTGCCAACCATGAACCCAGTGCTGACCTTGCAATAGCCTTAACTGGCTCCAGTGCAGAACAACTACAATTTCAGAAGAAATCCCATCAGTTGGGGACAGGACAGGCAAAAGTTCTTACCTCCTAATACCAGTCTAGGAAGGTTGTAAGAGGTATCTACTCTTTCACATGTATACATACCAGTAAAAGGCTACATGGATCACAAATATCCCAGTCACATAAGACAAAAGAAAGTAATAAATCTCCATTTACTGAACTCAAAGAAATGGAGGTATATACTTTCCTGTCAAATAATTCAAATAATCAACTTTTAAGAAACAGAATGAAATCCAACAGGCAGAAAACTAAATGAAATCAGGAAAACAATACATAAAAAAATGAGAAGTATTGTATTTTATAATAAAATTATTATAAAGATCATTAAAAGCCCTTGTTTCTTAATAAATAGAAACCATTTTTTAAAAAGCAGCCCACAGAAATCCTGGAACTGAACAATACAATCACAAAACTGAAAAATTCATTAGGGCTTCACAGAAGAGTAGAACATGCGGAAGAAATCAGCAAAATGAAACAAAGACTGTGTGAAAAATCTCAAAAGTGGAAACAAGTTAAAAGAGTGAAGAAAACCTACTTGAATTATGGGACGCCGTAGAGTAAACAAACCCATCACATCATGGGATTCAGAAGGAGAAGACGATAAGAAAGGGATGGAAACTCACTTCAAGACAATACCTGAAAATTTCCCAAATCTTGAAATAGATATAGGAAGCTCGAAGGACCCTAAAGAAGATTACTGTTGAACACATAATTATCAAAATATTGACTCATGGGAAGTAATTTTGAAAGCAGCAAGGAAAACACGAGTCATTACATACTGATCAGACTATCAGTGGGTTTTGTCTGGAACAAAATAGTAGGCCAGGCCAAAGTGGGAGACACTCAAAGTGCTAAAAGAATTAACACTGACAAACAAAAATAATCTACTCAGCAAAACTGTCCTTCAGAAATAAAGATGAGCTAATATTCTCCTCAAGTGCTTACAGAACATTCCCAGGATAGATCACATGTTGGGCCGCAGTGCAAGCCGTAACAAATTTACAAGAGTAAATTGCATGTACTACCTTTACTAACCACAATGTTCTGAAACTTGAAATCAATAATGAGTAAAACTGAAAATGTCCTAATACATAAAATTAAACATACCACTGAACAGTGGATCAAAGAAGTCCAAAGAGCCATCTGAAAGTATCCTTGGATAAACAGAAATGAAAATAGAACATGTCACAATTTTTAGAATATAGCAAAAGTAGCTCCAAAAGAGAATTTGGGGGGCAATAAATGCCTATATAAAGAAAAAAAAATGTCAAATAAACAACATATCTTTATACCTCAAAGACCAGGGGGAAATTTTTAAGCCCACAGAGTAGAAGGAAGAAAAGAATGATTAGAGCAGTAACAATTAAATAGAGACTACAAAAACAATTACAAAATACAGGTCCAAGAGTTTGTTTGGGGGAAAAATAATAAAATTGACAAACATATAGCTAGACAACCATGAAAAAAATAAATTCAACACATAAGATTTTAAGTTAAAGAAGAAAAACCGCAACTGAAACCAGGCCAACACAAGTTATCATATAGAGACAACTATGAATAATTATACCCTAACAAATTGTGTGACTTAAGAAACTAAAAAAATCCCCCCAAATACATAACCAACCAAGACCAAGTCATGAAGAAACAAAATACATGAGAAGATCAATACCACCTTAAGAGACTGAAGCAGTACTCAAAACCTTCCCTTTAAAAAAGTCCTAAAACAGATGGTTTCACTGGTGAACTCTATCAAACCCTGAAAAAAGAATTACCACCAATCTTTAATAAACTCTTCTCAAAAAAGTGAAGAGGAGTGAACGCTTCCAAGTGTTATAAGGCCAGCATAACCTGATACCAAAGTCAGGTAAAGATACAACCAGAAAAGAAAACTACAGGCTAATAATTACCCTGAAAATACAGACACAATGATTCTCAACAAATTTAACCAAACCTAACTCAACAGCACATTAAAGGGATCATACACAGTAATCAAATGGGACAGCTCCTTGGAATGCAAAGGCAGTTTAATATTATAAATGCATAAAATTGACACACACACAAGTGGAATGCAGAAGTGTTTGTTTGACAGATCAAACTTTCTGATGAGCCCTGTGTGTTAATTATTCTTCAAAAAAGGTTTACAGATTTGGCAACTATTTTTTTTTTTTTTTTGGATATGATACCAGAAACACAAGCAACAAAAGCAAACATGAACAGGTGAGGCTATATCACACTAAAAAGCTTCTGCACACAGACTTCAACAGAGTGAAAAATAATGAGAATGAGAGAAAATGGTAGCCAACCATATATCAGATCCAGGGTTAATATCCCAAACATACAAAGAACCTACACAACTCAACAGCAAAAAAATCAATTAATCTGATTAAAAAGTGGGCCAAAGACCTTATTAGATTTTTTTTCTGTAGAAGATAGATAAATGGCCAGCAGGTACATGAACAGATATTCAATACAGCTAATCATCAAATACAAGTCAAAACCACAGGGAGATATTACCTTGCACATGTTAGAATATCAGTTACCAAAAAGAGATAACAAGTCTTGACAAACAATGTGGATAAAAAGGAACCCATGAGGACTGCTGGTGGGAATGTAGCTTGGTAGAACTGTTTCCCATTGTGGGAAAACGTCATAGAGATTTCTCAAAAAAAAAAAAAAAAAAAAAAAAATCATATAATCTACGAGTCCCACTTCAGGACATATATATAAAGGCAATTAAATCACTATCTTAAAGGGATATCTGCCCCACCCCCACCATGTTCATTCCATTATTATTCTCAATAGGCAATGAATGAAACTACCTAAGTTCATTCGTGGTTAAACAGAGTAAGAAATGTGATATATATATACACAGACAATGGATATTACTGAGTCATAAAAAAGGTATTCCTGCAATTTGTGACAACATGGAATAAGCTTGTGGGCATTACATTAAGCGCAGTAAGTCGGAGAGAGAAAGATAATGTATGATTTCATTTATACACGAAATCTAAAAATGCCATAGAAAAGAAATTAGATTCATGGTTGACAAGTGTAGGGGATGGGAAAAGGGTGTAAATGTTGGTGAAAGAGTGCAAACTTCCCATTATAGGATGTATGAATTCCAGGGATCTAATGTACAGAATAGCGACATAACAGTCTAGTGTAACATAACTTAATAATACAGTTAGCAGTATGTGTTGCATACTTCGAAGTTGCTCAGACAGGAAATCTTCTATGTTTTCACTGTACACACACAAAATTGGTAATTATGAGAGGTAATGGACATATTAACTAACCAGTGGTAATCATCTTAATATATATGTATATAAAATCATTACATTGTGCACCTTAAACCTACACAATGTTATATGTCAATTATATCTTAATAAAAATGGGGAAATGCATTAGAGACTTTGGTGTAAGAACTGAAACTGTCAAACTCCTTGAGAAAACAGGGAACAAGCTGCTTGATATTCACCTTGGGAATGATTTCTTAATTATGATATCAAAAGATCACGTAACAAAATAAAAAATAAGTTGAAGTTAAACTGACAATCTTCTGCATAGTAAATGGCACAATTAACAAAATGAAAAGGCAACCTACAGGATGATATATTTGCAAGGCATATAGGTGATAAAAGGCTAACACCCAGTATATAAGGAACTCCAAAAACTCAACAGCAAAAATGCCAATAACCCAATAAAGAAATGGTCAAAGGAACTGAGTAGACATTTCTCCAAAGAAAAATTTAGCCAATGGATACAGGGAAAACTGCTCAACATTATTAGTCATCAGGGAAATATAAATCAAAGCCACAATGAGCTATTACATCATACTGGTTTGACTGGCCATTATCAAAAACACAAGAGCTAACAAGTGTTGGCAAGGAAAACAGAACACTTATGCGCTGTGGGTGGGAATGTAAATTGGTGAGAAAACAGTATAGAAGTTCCTCAGATATTTTTGAGTGGAACTATTGTATGATCCAGAAAATCTCCTTTGGCTATTTATCTGAAGGAAACAAAAACAGACTCTAAAAGGTATTTGGACCTCCATTTTCACTGATGGATGAATGGATAAAAAAAAATTGTATGTGAGTCAGTCATAAGAGAGAAGACAATCCTGCCATTTGCAACACAGATGAAACTTGAGGGCATCATATTAGGTAAAATAAGTCATACAGGTAAAAATAAACATTGGGTGACCTCATATTTATGTGCAATCTAAAAAAGAAAAACAGCAGATACACAGCTGCAGAACAGAATTTGGTTGCCACTGGCTGAGGGCTGAGAGAAGTGAGGAGATATTCATCAAAGATATTCATCTAGTTATAGAGGAGTAAGTTCTGGGGATCTAACATTCAGCATGTCCATAGTTGACAATGCTGTATCATATACTTGGAAGTTATTAAAAGAGTAGATCTTACAGCACATATTGCAAAAACTGTGATTATCTGAGGTGGTGAAGGTATTAAATAACCTAACCATGCTAATCATTTTGTAACATACAGGTGTATCCAATCATCACTTTTAATACTTTAAAGTCACACAATGTTATATGTGTATTTCGGTAAAGCCAGGAAAAATTAAAATAGAGAAGAAAAAGAGCTTATTGTCTCCATTTTTTGGTAGAGAACATATAAATTACTGGATTTTCAAATCACATTAATCTTTAGAGTTCTTGATCCCAAAAGCTATTGCTTTCCCAAGAATAAAGGAAACAAAGCAGTCAAAAGGATATATAAGTTTCACTAATGTTCAATGTACATTACGGCAAGCCTATTTTTATCTTAATTCATTCGGACACGACCTTTTCTTTTCATGTTTTAAGACATTCAATATAGTACTGCTCTTTTGATAAAGTTCTTTTTGGTATAGCTGAAGACCATCAGCTAGCTACCTTGAACTAATATAAGTAATATCCTCACAAATAAGGTGTCTCTTTCTGGTTGTTCTTATCTTAAAAACAATACAAAGTGAAACCTGTTTTAATACCAGTTTTGAAGGGTTAATGTTCACAAAGAACAATTTGCTAGGTTGTAAACACTCTTGCCCTAATTAAAGACACATGTTCTAAAGACATAGTAGATGAAAACAGATGTTTATTTGCCCTACTATGTCTCGGACATAGTAGGATTTTTTACTTTGGTGTGCTAATTCTGTAAGTAGAGTTGAGAAGATAAACATTTGTACTTCCTTGAACATACCGATAGCATTCAAAGTACTATAGAGTCACAGAAGAAAAATCAATTTTATTAGCAACAGCTTACAAGCTTTGCCTTTATAGAAAGAATATACTATGCCATATACTATGGCTGATCATTGGGAGTATCTTAATAAAGGTCACATTTAGTATGTTTCCTCATTTTTCTATGGCAGTCCATTTCTTAATGAATACCATACCCTCTTAAATGAAAAATACCCAGTCTGAGTCCAGAAGTGATGGTAAATTATCAGCTGCTTATTTTTATTCACTTAATTGACTTTTCTCTAGACTTTATGTAAAATTATGCTTTAGGAAGATTTCCAGTGTGTTCTGGTAATAGAGAGAGAGGGAGAGGGAGAGAATCCCAAGCAGTCTCCGCCCTGTCAGTGCACAGCCCAATGCGGAGCTTGAACTCACCAATAGTGAGATCATGACCTGAGTTGAAGTCCAGCACTTAATTAACTGAGCCCCCCAGACTCTGCAGCTGCATTTCTATACAATAATGAAACAGCAGAAAAAGAAATAAAAGAATCTATCCCATTTATAATTTCACCAAAACAATAAGATACCTAGGAGTAAACCTAACCAAAGGGTAAAGTTACAGAACACCTCTGAAAGAAGTGAAGAGGACCCAAGGAAATGGGGGGAAATTCTATGGTTGGTGATGTGGAAAAACAAACATTGTTCATATGTCTATACTACACACAGAAATCTAGAAATTTCATGCGAACTCTATCAAAACACCAGCAGCATTTTTCACAGAGTTAGAACAAAAAAAATGTTACCACAAAAAGCCCCAAACAGCCAAAGCAATCCTGGAAAAGACAGACAAAGTGGGAGGCATACAAGTCTGGATTTCAAGATATATTACAAAGTTGTAGTCATCAAGACACTATGATACGGGCATAAAATAGAAAACCCAGAAGTGGACCCACAACTTAATGGTCAGTGCATCTTCGATAAAACATATCCAGTGCCAAAAACACAATCTCTTTAGGAAATGGCGCTGGCAAAATTGGACAGTGACATGAAGAGCAAAACTAGACCAACTTTCTTACACCATCTATAAAGATAAATTCAGGAAACTATTAAAATCCTAGTGGAGGGGCGCCTGGGTGGCTCAGTCAGTTGGGAGTCTGACTTTGGCTGAGGTCATTGTCTCGTGGTTCATGAGTTCGGGCCCCACGTCAGGCTCTGTGCTGACAGCTCAGAGTCTCGAGCCTGCTTCGGATTCTGTGTCTCCTTCTCTCTCTGCACCCCCCACCTCCCCGCCTCAAAAATAAATAAACACTAAAAAAATTGTTTTTTAAATAATAATAATTTAAAAATCCTAGTGGAGTACACAAGCAGCAACCTCTTTGATCTCAACCTAAGCAAGTTCTTATTAGACACATTGCCAGAGGCAAGGGAAACAAAAGCAAAAATGAACTATTGTTACCTGATCAACATAAAAAGTTTCTGCACAGCGAAGGAAACAGTCAACAAAACTAAAAGGCAACTGATGGAATGGGAGAAGATATTTACAAATGGGAGAAGATGTTGGATAAAGAGTTGGTATCCAAAATCTATAAAGAACTTTATTGAATCTATAAAGAACTTTAGTAAAGTCAACAAACAAATAATCCGGTTAAGAAATGGGAAAAAGACATGAGTAGACACTTTTCCAACGAAGACATCCAGATGCGCAACAGACACATGAAAAGATGCTCAACATCACTCATCATAGGAAAATACAAGTCAAAACCACAATGAGATACCTCTTCACACCTGTTCGAGTGGCTAAAATGAACAACAGAGGAAACAATAGATGTGACAAGGTTTCAAAGAAAGGGAGAACCCTCCTTACGCTGTTGGTAGAAAAGCAAATTGCTACAGCCACTCTAGACAATAGTATCAGGGTCCACAAAAAGTTAAAAATAGAATTACCCTACAATCCAGCAATTGCACTACTAGGTATTTACCCAAAGGATACAAAATGCTGATTCGAACGGGTACATGCTCCCATTGTCTATAGCATTATCAACATTAGCCAAACTATGGAGAGAGCCCAAGTGTCTATCGACTGATGAATGGATAAAGAAGATAAAGAAGTGGATAAAGAATAAAGAAACGGATAAAGAAGTCTGTATCAGAAAGAATGAAATCTTAGGGGCACCTGGGTGGCTCAGTCAGTTGAGCATCCGACTCTGGTCAGGTCATGATCTCAGGGTTCGTGGGTTCGAACCCTGCATCAGGCTCTGTGCTAACAGCTAAGAGCCTGGGGCCTACTTTGGATTCTGTGTCTCCCTCATTCTCTGCCCCTCCCATGCTCACACTCTGTTGCCCTCTGTCTCTGAAAAATAAAATGTTGAAAAAAATTTTTTAGAATGAATGAAATCTTGGATTTGCAATGATGTGGATGGAGCCAGAGTATATTAGGCTAAGCAAAATAAGTCATTCAGAGAAAGACAAATACCACGTGATTTCATCCATACGTGGAATTTAGGAAACAAAACCAATGACCGTATGGGAAGAGGCAGGAAAGAGAGAGGCGGGGAAGCAAACCATAAGTGACTCCTAAAGATAGAGAACAACCTGAGGGTTGATGGAGGGAGGCGGTGGGGTGGGCTAGCTGGATGATGACTATTACGGAGGGCATCTGTTGTGATGAGCACTGAGTTTAGTGATGAATCACTAAATTCTACTCCTTAAACCAATATTACATCGTATTATTGTGTTGTACTATAGATTAACTAACAAGAATTTAAATAAAAAAATAAATTTAAAGAAAAATTTGAGAAAAATGAGATATGTTTATGAAATATATATTAAGCCCCTAATAGATGCTACCTTTTATTGTTACTATAGTTTTTCAATGTTTGTAGAGTTTTATGGTGAATATGTTTTTATTTTTTGTTGTTTATGCATGGCCCTTTTTTTTTTAAGTGATATGGTCAACCAAACCTAAATCAGCTCAAATAAATGAATGCCCCCACATCACTTAGTATTGTTGCCTGATTAACATCTTGACAATGGGGTCTTTTTTAGTACATTTGAAAACCCAAACTGTAAAGCTGGCTAAAATTAATTCCATAAAAATGATAATTTTCATGCAAATCATCATAGTAAACAAAAGTGATTTGGAAATTGACTGCCTAATTGTATATTAGTATGCCAGTTTCAGCTACATTTCAAAGATGTCTTAAGAATCTACAATTAAATATTAGATGTCATCAAAATACGTGGCGAATTTACAATGTTGTTTTTCATGATGTTTCTGTGTGCTCTGTCACCATTTCTCATTCCATTATTCTATCCGTTAGGTAAGGTTATATTTACTCATAATTATTTAAAATAAAAATCCTAATGGATGACTTTTAAAAAAATGATAAAGACCAAAATGTGATTAAGTGCATTTAAAAAACAGAAGAAACAACTGACTTGTTCCTATCTGTATTTTTTCAAAACTATCATTAACTTAAAATTGATGGCTACCACATACTAATAATTTCAAGTGTATGAAAACTAAGCAAAACTAAAAGGGGAAAATTCTCACTAAAGGAATAATAATTAATACATCCTTAAACTTGTTTATATAATATTCACATTCAATTTGCTTATCTGAAACAGTGGACAAAAAATATTTACTATCACTTACCTCACTATAGGTCCTAAAAGCGGAAGATGCCCCAAAAGTAATGCAGCCATATTCCTGGTCAAATCCTTCTTGAAAAACATAAGGGTAACTTGATCCAAAACTGCTCCCACAATAATGAAGCCAAACATAAGGGTAACTTGATCCAAAACTGCTCCCACAATAATGAAGCCAATGGTAAATGACATCCCGAATTTGTCATTATTCTTTCAATAAATATCACACATATACAAGGCAGAAGCAGCCTCACCACAGTACAGAACAGTTGAGAAGAGAATGCCAAATGCAAAGTTTATATGAGGGCTGTGGCCAAGGACCATTCCTTCTCCCAAAGATGGAATTTCACCTGCTCTTTCTTCATCAGGCCTTTCAAACACTGTCTCCATTCTGAAGGTTCTGGCAGTCAAAACTCTTCCTCTAAGTTAATCCAGTATAGTTTAGTATCCAATCCAAATAGATGCTGTACAATTCAATATTCACAGAAAATGTGCAAGATGTAAACGCATCACTGATCATAAGAGAATTATTTATTTGGTTTAAGAAATGTTGAACTGAGTTGAATTTATTATTATTATTATTATTATTATTTATTATTATTCAGAATATTATTCAGAATATTATTCTTCAGAAAACAATGTATACACAAATAGTCAATCACACTTCTATGAGTCATAAAATCACCTGTTAACATCCGTATGATACTCTTACCTCTAAGAAGTATGCAAGAGCAATTCATTTCTCATGACTTTTTTTCTTTTTTGTGCCTTTCAGCCAATGCCTAAAACTGAAGACATCCCCCCAAAATAAACGGCACAGATCTATCCTGAATCCACTCATAATAACACTAAGAAAACTATCCAACAGATATTCCTGATCAAGGAGACACAAAATGGTAAGCCCTTTTAGTTCATTTACTTTAGACTTTGGTCATTTTCCACTTGAAATCCTATTTCTTTGTTTGGTTCAACTCTATGGAAATCAAGAATTTTAATTTTAAAATTAACCCTAAGATTTATATAATAATTGGTATTTTAAGATTAATTAAATATTTGGAAAATTATCAATTCATGTTACAATTTAAAATAGTAAAACCCAGAGCTTTCACGGCAATACTAAGTCTCAACTCTCTTTCTGGAAAGTGAAAAGTTTATTTTAAATTGTATTTGAACAAATTCTAAGAGAAATAATACTGATATACTGTGAAGGAGAATTAACATCAACTCTTTCAGAAGAGATATAAAAAAGTGAAAAAGAATAAAATGAAAGGTAATAAATCAAAGTAAATATTAGAAGAGACATTTTATAATGGAACATTGTTTCTAATTAAAAATTATTACTAATGAAATGAGAACCCACAGATTGAATTTTAAAACTCAGTGCAAGTCTCTACAGAGACGATTTTTATCACATAGAGGCTGTTGCTTGTTTGTTAAAATAAATAATAAGAAAACTGAAGCTGGAAGAAGAAAACAAAAGAAAACTGAAAGTATTAATAAGAGAAATGGGAAGAAAAGAAGTGTTATCTATTTTACTTTAACTTGGCAAAACTTTTATTATCCTTTAGAAAGAAAGTTCACAGGGTGCCTAGATGGCTCACTTAACCTAGGTGGTTAAATGTCCAACTTTGGCTCAGGTCATGACCTCACAGTTTGTGAGTTTGAGCCCCATGTCAGGCTCTGTGCTGACAGCTCAGAGCCTGGAGCCTGCTTCAGATTCTATGTCTCCCTCTCATTCTGACCCTCCCCCACTTTACATTCTTTCTCTGTCTGTCTCTCTCTCGAGAATAAATAAACATTAAAAAAAAAACTTAGAAGGAAAATTCTCAGAATTTTGTCCTAGAATGTGTTTACAATTAAATTATACAAGGAACTTTCCCTAAGAGAAACTATTATAATATGGCTTTTGTCTTCTAATATTATTTTCCGTAGCAAATATTAGTTTGCTGTTACATTAGCCTGTTCTCCTTACCTTTTAATTGTAAGACGAGTAAATTATTCCTTCTTCAGATCTTCAACACGAAGTTTAGTATACTTTTCTCTTTGGAATCTAGATATTCTTCCAAGTATTCAGTAGTATCATACTATGTTTTTTTAAATATCTTTATGAAAAATTATTTGGAATTGTTGCCATTTCTTAAACTTTTTTGCATTGCCCTTATTCCCATAAATTATTACAAATACATTTCACTCCAATCCTTCAGATTATGCTATAGAATACATAATTCCCTGGTTTCTCTTCTTTGTTACTCTGATCTAAATCAAACCTTTATTTATACTTATTTATTCCTTTATGACTATTTCTTTTCCTTTGTCCTCTAGGATACAACCAGTCAATTTAAGTACTCTTTTCCTGTCTTGTATTATTTACTTCATTCCTCTTCTCATTGCTTTTATTGGCCTGTAAATCATTTAAGAAAAGGCACGATCCAAAGGCAAACTTGTATCTTAAGATATTGGCCTTGTCCTCTCCTTTAGTTGCAAGATTTCTACACTTTGTTCTTATTATATGCATTGCATCAATTCTTGTTTCTTCCTAAGATTTATTCCCAAAATACTTATTACGCTTCTTTCTCAAAGGCTTCCAGCGATTAATTCCTAGGTTTGAAATATTCTTCTATCTAACTTCTTTCTATTCATTTGAAAATTTTACACTATTGATCATATGGCTTTCTTCCCAACAGTCCCAAAAGTTCTCTATTCAATATTATCAATGTATTTTTTGCCAAATTCAATAATTATTTCTTAATCTTCTTTATCTTACTTAAATTCTGCCTGATCCAAATACTCTGAAACCTCTGGCTGTCTCTTCCTATCCAAAGGCTTTATAAACAGAATGACTCCCAAATTTTTATCTCTAGCCCAGCTCTCCAAAACACAAATCTTATATTGAAGACACTATTGCTTATCTCTGTGTGCGTATTTAATAGGAGGGAGGGTGGGTGGGAAAGGCGCTAGGTGGGTAATGGGTCGTTAAAGAGAGCACTCGTGATGAGCACTGGGTGTTGTATGTAAGTGATGAATCACTGGTTCTACTCCTGAAACCAATATTGCACTGAATGTTTACTACCTGAAATTTAAATTAAAAAATATTTAATAATAAATAAAGAAAATTAAAATCAGCCTTTCAAAAACGGTTTCTTCAGTGATCTCCTTCCTTCCTCTCTCATTAAGCTAAAGCCGAGGTCCTTAACATATACAGGGCCACGTATCATATTCCACTTGTCCTTGAGACCTTTATTCCTATCATTTTCTTTCTTGCAGAAAGATATTTAGTATTCCAGACACACTCCAACCTTACATGTTTTGCTACAGTGATTCTTTGAAAGGTTTGCTCAAACTGTGAGTCATTTAAGTTTACACTAAGCACCCTCTATATACTCCAATCCACAACCATGATCATTCTTATTTTAAAAAGTTCACAGTATTCCTCATGACAGCTAGAATGCAAGTTCTACACACGTGAATTTGTTTTCTTCTCTGAATTGCCAAAAATAACACCCGTTATGTTGTAATATCTTAATAAAAATCCTGAATTAATTAAAAAACGAAAAGAAACAAAATTTATTTTTCTTGATTTCATTTTTTTTCCTAAACCTATCCTCCACAAATAAATAAACACTTTCTAGGTAAAAATGCGCTTCATAAAGCTTATGAATGAAGCTCCACTGTGATGTTTAAATTATCCTGGAAGCATGCTTCACTTACCTTGATAACAATCTATTTATCCTGTTATTAAGCTGTTATCAAGCTAAGGTCACCAAGGCAAGACAAGGTTAAGTGATTTGTCAACATTTTTTACATGCATATTTTATTATGCATATACAATATATAATTATATTATATATATTATATTGTTATATAATATATAATTCTCTTTATTTATAGTTATGAATAATTATGAACTAAAAAATAATTTAAATTCTTCATGTATAAACTGAATGATTTATAAAGTATCAACTTAATTCTAGATTCTCAACATCTATTTATTATTTAAATGTCATAATATTTGGGGCATATATATATGTGTATATATATGTATATATATATATGTGTGTGTATATATATATGTATATATATATATATATATTTGTTGTAAATGGAATATTACCTGACCATCTTATCATCTCCCCAATTTTTTCTACCTAACCCGAAGAACATTCCTTCATCCTGAATGTCAATTTTGAATTTAGTTCACATTCTTTTTCAGCTATACAATTCCCTGCCAATTTATGTAGGTGTGACCTATTAAATACTCTTTTTGTGTTCAACGTGCATATATACTCCTTTACTGCTTATAGGTATCAGAACTTCAACAAAGATATTGTTTCTTAATCAGGTAAAATTCACATACTATAAGGTTCACCGTTTGGAAGTGTATATTTCCTGATTTTCAGGATATCTACAAACTTGTATAATCACCATCACTATAAACATAAAACATTCTTGCTGTTCTCAAAAAGAAACTCTGTGCCCAACAGCAGTCAATCTCCATCTCCCTTTTTCCCAGATCTTGGCAACCACCAATCTATTTGGTGTTTTCTATATTTCTGTATATTTCTATAAACAGAAACATACAATAAGTAGCACATTGTTGATAGCCTTTTCTTTTGGATTATTTTACTTTATTGCTTATTTTAATGCTTACTGTTGAGAGAGAGAGGAAAGATAGAGAGCAGGGGAGGGCAGAGAGAAGAGGGAGACACAGAATCTGAAGCAGGCTCTAAGCTGTCAGCCCAGAGCCTGATGCAGGGCTCAAACTCCCAAACTGTGCGATCACGGCCTGAGCCATAAAGTCGGCCGCTTAACTCAAGGAGCCACCCAGGCGTCCGTCCCTCTTCTGGATTATTTTAAAAGATGATTCGTACAACAAACAGCCATGAAAGTTAAAGAATATATTCTTCTGGGGCAGAAGTTGAGCAGATTTGTCCTTAGCTGCCTTTAAAAGACCAGTTTTCCGGGGAGCCCACGGGGCTCGGTCAGTTGAGCAACCGACTTCGGCTCAGGTCATGATCTCACGGTTCGTGATTTTGAGCCCCACGCGGGGCTCTGTGCTGACAGCTCAGAGCCTGGAGCCTGCTTCAGATTCTGTGTCCCCCCTCTCTCTCTGCCCCATCTGCACTCATGCTCTGTCTCTCTCTGTCTTAAAAATAAGTAAAACATTAAAAAAAATTCATAATGAAATTGTAAAAAATAAATAAATAAAATACCAGTTTTCCTAAGCTTGGGATTGCTCAACAGCAATACAAGTCCAGTGTACATGCAATGTCTGCTTACACCCACACAGAGATTGCTCCCAAGTGCTCTTGTATTTTTCTTAATGTTTATTTACTTACTTTTGAGAGAGAGAAAGAGAGAAAACAAGCAGGGAGGGGCAGAGAGCAAGGGGGGCACAGAATCTGAAGCAGACTCCAGGCTCTGAGCTGTCAGCACAGAGTCCAACATGGGGCTCGAACTCATGAACTGTGAGATTCATGACCTGAGCTGAAGCTGGAAGCTTAACTGACTGAGCCACCCAGGTGCCCCACAAGGGCTCCTGATAGAAACATGAATCTTAAGCTCCTGACTGTGCTGTATTAAATCCTTCAAAGCGCTTGGTACACATCAACCACAATTCTTCTGTCTCTTGAATTCTTAATTTCATAACAATTATATCTCAACTGTTTATACAGTCTCCAGAAAATTACCAAAATCAATGATAGCACTATAAACCAACAGCTATGAATATTAGATGAACATTTAATCCAACTAGAAAATTCTATTACCTTCACTTTTCTTACCACAAGTAATTTAAAACTTCCACTCAAACCTAAAAATGAGAATTCTTATTAAATTTTTTACTTCCTTTCACAACTCCTTTTCAAAAGTAATGTGCTCTATAAAATCATCTAGCTCTCAAATATTTGTTGGCAAAACACACTGCAAAAGGATGATGTAAACAAAGAATTGGAGAAGATCACTGAAATTAATCCTTGGGAGAAAAATAACACTGAAAAAACAAGAGGAAGATATGTACACTCAATGTGAATTTAAAGAAGCTTGACTTTCTCTTATATATTTTACATAGCATAGTAGGCATGTTAACGTTTTAAACCAGAGGTGATCAAGGCTCAAATTTATATTTAAAATATTTCTTTTCAAAAATAAAATTTTTGTCAGAAAATTCATGCATTTTTTACCTACTATTATAGAATTTAATGAATCTGAAAGTGATGTTTTCTTCTCACCACAATTATTGAATACAACCAATGTTTTTATTTCTCTATATGTCCGCAATGTTTTTGGTAATACCTTTACTGAGATAAAATTCGCATACCATATATTCACCTGATGAAAGTTGTAGAAGTTAGTGGTTTTAGCATATTCAGTTATGCAACCTTCAACACAGTCACTTTCAAGAACTCACCACACCAGAAAGAAACCCTTTACCCATTAGCAATCATCCCACTTTCCCCCCAACCCTCCTAGCCCTATGCAACTACAAATGCAATTTCTATTTCTATTCAATGACTTATTCTGAATACTTCATTTAAATAGAATAACATAATATGTGGTCTTGCATAACTCACTTCTTTCAAACAGCATAATCTCTTCAAGGCTCATCCATATCGTATCCTGTATCAGCATACCATTCTTTCTTTTTTAAAGTTGATTTATTTATTTTGAGAGAGAAAGAGAGCATGCACCTGCACATGAGTGTGGGGAGGGGCCTAGAGAGAGGGAGAGAGAATAGCAAGCAGGCTCTGTGTTATCAGCCCAGAGCCCACCATGGAGTTCAATGTCAAAAACCATGAGATCATCACCTGAACCAAAATCAACAGTAGGACCCTTAAAAATCGAGCCACCAAGTTGCCCTTTTACTATCTGTTTTTAATGGCCAACTAACTGTCTATTGTTAGGAGTATACTATTGTAGGGGCATACTATTTGTTTGTTTGTTCATCAGTTAACGGACATTTGTTTTTTTTTCCTACTTTTGATTATGGTGATTAATGCTGCTATAAACAATCATACATAAATTTTGCATCTATACATGTTTGCATTTGTTTAAGAGTAGAATTATGGTGCATGTGGTAATTCTGTTTAACTTTTGGAGGAACTACCAGACTGTTTTCAAAGAACCTCCTCCATTTACATTCCCACTAGCAATGTATGAGGGTTGCAGTTTTCCCATGTATTTACCAACATTTGCTATTATTTTAAAAATTATTATTTTATCTGACCTATACAGTGTGAATTGTTGGTTTTGATCTCCTTCTCTAATGTCAAATGATATTGACATTTTTCATAAGATTATCTTTGGACACATGGGACTTACCACCTTCGCTCATATTTTGTTTGATATATATTTTTTTTATTACTGAGTTATAAGAGTTCCTTATTTATTCCAGATAAAAGTCTCATCAAATATGTGATGTACAAATATTTTTCTACCACAGTGTGAATTGTCTTTTCATTTTCTGGATGGTTTCCTTTGAAGCACAAAAGTTTGATTTTGATGAAGTTCAATTTAATTAATTTTTTTTTCACGGTTTTTACCTTTTGTGACATCTAAGAAACCACTGCTTAATCCATGGTCACAAATATACATGTCTATATTTCTTTCTAACAGATTTATAGTTTAAGTCTTAGCTTTAGATCATTAATCTATTTTGAGATTTTTTTTTTTTGTATAAAATTTGAGATAGAAATCCTACTTCATTCTCTTGATTGTGAACATCCAGTTGTCTCAACTCCACTTTCTTTTTAAGTTTTCATTTATTTTGAGAGAGAAAGAGAGACAACGCACATGTACATGCACACATATGAGTGGGTGAGTGGAGAGAGACAAAGAGTGAGAATCTCAAGCAGGCTCATGCTGTCAATGTAGAGCCTGATGTGGGGCCTGATCCTATGAAACTGTGAGATCATGATGCAAGCCAAAATCAAGAGCTGGATGCTTAATCTTCTGAGCCACCCACGTACCCCTACCTGTATTCATTTTCAAGACCCTTTTAATGAATCTTATTCAGCGTTAAGTGTGCCTTCTTGGGTATCTCCTCAGGTACAGGCTTTTCTTTAGGGCATAATAATGTCATCTGTGAGGTGGCAAAGTGAGCTCCAGTCTGTTTGGGATGTGCAGTCATTCTCATGGCATGGGTTCATAGTTGATATTCCTAACATTTTTCAAAACCTGTTGGTTCAAACTAGCATTTTTATGTTGATTTCTGGTTTGGAGATTTCTGTATCTTTTAGATAATGTGAGAAATTATTTTGGTCCCTGATGTGAATATTGCACCAGCTAAACTTTCTTCTCAAAGCTTTGAATGAAAACCTCTTTCTGTGTTGATCTTGGTACCTATGAGGGATAATTTTCTATGGTGGTCCTAAATTCCAGCTAAATTTCTGAACAGCACTTCTTTGATCAATTATTTTGGCAGGCAGCTCCACCATAAATAGAAGTGAATTATTTTACTAGGAATACAAACCCTCACCAATTTACTATTCCAATATACCACACTGGGTTTGATCTCAGGCCTGGGTCAAACACGTAAGAGGTTTCGCCTTTATTTAAATTAGTTTGATTCCTAAGAAGGATTTTATCTTTCCTTTTTAGTCTCTAGCCACAATTAAGTGTGCTTTTGCATCTATTCACTTTGCTTAGGAGAATTAAATAACTGCCTAATTTCTAGTGTGCTAGTTTCTATTAATTTATTATTTTAATTTATTACTTAATTTCTACTTACTGATAATGAATCAAACCTTAATGAGGATATTATATCATTCTTACTATTATATTTATAGTTATATCCATTCCACAGTTAAGAAAGTTTGTAACTAAAGGACATCATTTTGCTTATAGCTCTTCTGAGAACGGTCAACTTTGTCCTCATGACTAAAACTGACCTATAGATATTGTTTATGTTATAAACATTGCTTTTACATATATCTTACAAACAGTTATATGATGAAATTTTCTTGTGTTTTATTTGACTTACGGCTTTTTCATTTTATACAATTACTTTGTTATCCATAATTCACATGCCATTTTGTGTAACTGCATTTTTCCATGTTTTACTTTATGAGATTTGGATCTCACAATACTTAAAACAGCTCCTTGCATTTTGACTTCCACTTCTGGAGCTATACTTAGCATTCTTTCCTCTTACCACTAAAAAACAATGAAATAACAAAACAAACATAGAAAGCTAGACCTATCGCTATACGGTCTTACGGGGACTAAACAGATAATGGCTGTCGAAGCTAATCAAGTCTCCAGTATATTCCTACCCTTAGAATCAGCAAGGTTCCTCCAAACCCCTGAAAAAATACCATTTGCAATTAATCCAAAGAAAGTTAAATATTTTGATAAACATTAATATTATATGTTGATGTAAATTATTACTGGGATCCTTGTATAGGATCTATATGCTGACAACTACAAAACATTGGTGAAAGTAATCAAAAGAGTGTCAGATAAACAAAGACATACTTGTTCATGGATTTGAAGATTCAATATATTAAGATGTCAGTTCTCTCTGATTGGTGTATATATTTAGTGAAAGTCTTCCAAAATCCGAGCCAAGATTTTTTTCAAGAGATGAGTTTATTCTAAAATTAAACGTTTGTGAGAAAAACTCTCTCCACTCCTAACATATAAAGAAAGCCATTTTAGATTTCTAAGTCAGCATGGCTGTATGTAAACTAGGTTCAAACCAAAGCCTGACTTTTGGCCCACCATGCATGCATTGTGTACTTTGTGAATGAGCAGCCTAAAGAAAAACCATCTATACGGACGTATCTGTTTGTGCTCCTAGTGCCTGCATTCCTTTAAGACAAAACTCATGATTCCTGATTATATGCTAATCTACAATTTTTTGAGCTTTCACAAGATGTAAAAGTATATAACCCTTATAAAAACTGGAGCACTTTCATTCTCTGGAGCAGCTTCCTCCCTGTGAAGAGTGTATTTCTTGAAATCTTCTTCCTAACAAAGCGGCATTGATGTGCAGACACCCAGACCTGCATCTGCAACAGCCACAGTATCAATCTTTGTTGTAAAGTCTACTTTTTCTGGGAGAATTCCAGGAAAGATGATGAAGTAGGATCCTAAGCTCACCTCATTCCATAGCTACACCTAGACAACACCCACATCAACGTAAATAACCCAGAAAATGACCCAACATTGGTAGAATTCAATTAAATGTAGAAAGGACCGCACTGAAGAGAGTAGGAAAACAAGAGATTTGTTGGGGGAGCTAAAGCCCCCAGGTCTGGTCACCTGAGGGAGGGAGCCAGAGGCATGGCACGAAGGTGAGAAACAGACTATCGCAGCAGGGAGTCTACAAGAAAAAAAGGAATCCCCATAGCATTTGACTTTGAAAATCAGAAGGGCCAAATTTTATGAGTCCTCACAACCAGCAGAACTTACAGCCTGGAATTCTAATAATCAGTAGGCCCAGCTCTGGGAGAGACAGGAAACCGAGTCCTTGCCCATAAAGAGAGAGCCCACAGAGATACAGCTTAGAAGCAGCAGTTTGAAAACTGCCTGGGGCTAAAGGGAGTGAGACTTATTTACTAATATCAGAGCTTGCTGAGGGACTTCACTAGGAACATAGGAGCTGCTAGGTACCATTTCTGTCCCAGCCCCCATCATAAACAAACAGCTACGTGCAGGAACAGGCTAGGCACCAGCATTCAATACCTAACTTCCTTACACTGTGCACCACCTCCTCCAGCCAGGTCCTACTGCTGTAGGGCCCCTCTCCATGAGCTCAACCTTGGTATCCCAAGTATCTCTTGAATGCCTGCTCTGCAAGGCTTCAGTGCCAGCAGTGGCTGTAACTGGTCACCTCCGACAGAGAACATGTGCACCTTTTTAAAACTACACACCCCGTCTTTTTGTGCTTTGCTGAATGGCCTTGGCTACCTTCAGTCTCTGCAGTGACTATGCACCCCCTCTGGAAGTAGACTTGGGACCATAAGGCAAGCTGAGACCCCCCCACCACCACGGTCCTCTTGCCTTGGTTGGGTATTATGACATTATGATATTCCTCAGGCACTCCTGACTGCCCAAGAGCAAAGGAAAGGAAAACAAAAAATGGTTAACTGATAGAGATCAAGGTCATGCAGGACAGCAATCTCCATCAGTATGCACATGTCTTAGTAAAATGACAAAATAAAAGCAATCTTACCAATAGCCTAATTTCCAGAAACCTACAGACTCAGTTTTCTGGAGCCCCACATCACCATCCCCTCCATAGTGATGTGGGGAACAAAGGCAAGAAGGAAATGGCAAATAAAATTAAATTTCCTGATAGCCGGAAGCCCATTGACAGATACTTGAGGTAGACAGAGTATAACATCCCTCCAGGAAACCCCTACAGTCCTAATGTTTATGCTTTACTACAGGGAAAATCACCTTAGCTTGACAATAGCAAGGCCTCAGATATCTTAGGAGTCCTCTTTAGCACATCAAAGTCCCTCTGGAAGCCTCCATTTTGCCTTTAACTCCCCCAACTTCACAATATATAACTAGTCATTGTGCATAGCTCTTTCTGCCCATGTGTCCTGTCCCCATGCTTTAATAAAAATCATCTTTTGCACCAAAGATGTGTACAGAATTCTTTTTTGGCCATCAGCTCCAAATCGCCATCACTGCAAAACCCCGTTATTTGACATCTGAATGTTGGGCTTTGAGTGTTTTCATCTGAACTCTGAGCCATGGTGCAAACTTGGTGAGTACTTTCTCTTTTCCTCTTTTACTGTCATTTCAGGGTCTTTTTCAGGAGTACGGTCTTATTGCAACATTTTCATGTTGATTGCTCAGCTGCAATCCTCTACCCCGAAGCTACTCTACAGGGAGGAGAAAGCCTGCCTTTTGGCTAGAAGTTAGTATCCTGGCTGAAAACGTAGTAAGACCCAGAAAGTTGATGCCCTCTAGTCCTGTCCTTATACAAAGTTGTCTGTCTCGGGCACAGGACAAGCAACCTAAGTCACCAAGATGGCTGCCAATCTTAAGACTCTGTGTGAGGTTTCCTCCTCATTCGTCTAACATGATCCACTCCACATCTGTGGTCTGGCTGCTTCTAGCCCCAGGACCTCCACTGACAGCCGGCCAAAACCAGTACCCAATTGAATTAAAATGCAACCGGGGACAATTCCTAGGAAGTTGCCTGTACAGACTGTATGTGTTGCAATGTCACTGAAATCATGATGGATTTGTCTTTACTGTTTTCAGCCAATGTTCTCTACTAACTACTACTTAAATTACAAAATTAGGTAATTACCCCTTGTAAAACTTTTCCCATGTTTTCCATAGGTTAAAAATGGTGATTTCTGGTCTTTCTCAGGAAGGCAAACTCAGTCCATAGTCTAGGCACCCATCTGCAGTCTAGAATGCATTGGGGAAGAAGGGGAACCCTAGCATCCCTCCTCAGGGGTCCTTAGTCAGCTGGTCAATGCTCACAGAGGCCTCATTTGAGGGACTCCTTTGGTCACTTTGACACCAGGAACCTCTGACATATCCTGCATGTGGGACATCACCCAGGAGTCTGGGAAGGGGGATTCTAGGGGTAATGGACCTTCTTTACTTCTCTCTTTCTACTTGTCTCTCTAGGAGGAGCTGGGAGCTTCTCTTTGGTCCTCAAGGACTCTCTTTGGGATGCTTTTTTTAACCTACTGGAAACAATCTGACTTGTAAAATTTAGGAGAGGACTGATCTCCTGTAACACTGCATGGCCTTAGTAAGATCTAACAGTTAGATGTCTTCTGCAGGAAACAGGGCAAATGGACAGAGGTACCCTGGGTCCAGGCCTTCACAGCTCTAAATCAAGACCTGGACCAAAAAAAAAAAAAAAAAAAAAAAGAGGCCTCTTGCAGAGTGTGTTTGCCCAAAGAAATGTGTTTGACTAGTAAACTCCCTCCTAAAATACTGGATGTCTCAACAGGCCTCCCCACCTGATAGAACTCAGTCACTGGAGGAAACACAGGCCATCCTGACAAAGAGGACAAAGGGGACAATGAGTCTTTTACTCTATTCCTCCTAATAGATGTGGGGGCTTCTCTGTCATTCATTTCCTGGGTTAACAGCTATAATTGGAGGCAACTGGGGTTGGTCTACTCAGGAAGGGGACTTTAAGGAATATCCCTAAGCAGCTGCCGAAGCTCCCTTTGTTTAGGTGAAATTCCCTGTCTTCTCTGGCCTGACATGGACTCCATATTAATACTTTGGGGGAGGAAAAAAAAGGGAAAAAAGCCCCCACAAAACAGGGCATCTGCTCTTCTGAACCAGAAAGCTTCCTTCTCTGCCTCCTACTGGCACCTCACCTTTTCTGCCTTCCCTGCCCCCTCCTGTTTCTGCACCACCTTGGGTGCAGCCTGCATAAGTGGTTCCTATACCATCCTCAGTGCCTCAGGCACTATTGGCTCCTCTTCCCACTCTCTATGTCAAGGAGTAAAGAGCACCCCCTTGGACCACCCACTTCCAATTCCCCACTGGTGTTCCAGGTAAAAACTGACAATTGGGAAAAATTGTCTTTTAACAGAATGCAGGTGGAACATACTAGAAGTTCAAGCTAACTTAAGTTTGTTGCTTTGATACAGACCTGTCCTTAGAGTTATCAGCATTAAATATGAAAATTATTGTACCTAAGTGTGCTAAAGTTTAAATAAGCTATTACCTCTGTTGCCAATTTGTTAGCAAAATGATGACTTAAAATGATGCTTAATTGTGTCTCAAAGTTTTCATGGGTAATTAAGATAGCTTTCAAAGTCTTTGGTAACCTGAAACTTTAAAATTTTGCTTATATGATAAATGGGATTGAATTCATTGGATATCTAGGTCTTTTCCAAACAAAATGGAGTACTAAAGCACTGATTACTAAGTATAAGTTTGTGCTTTGCCTTCTTATTGCAGAGAAACTAAGGATATTTGAAGGTCTGTTGGTAAACATGCTGTGTGCTTAAGTGGTTCATAAATATGTCATCTAAAGAATTCTGTTATAACAGTTTACAACTGATTACTAGTTAATTTTCACTGGAGACTAAGGTTTTTAAGAGTTAAAATTCTGCTAGTACTTAAGACTGATGGAACTAAAGAAGGCAAGTATATGTGTAAAATATAGGAGGTGGGTCAGAAAAGTATAGGGAATGGAAATCCATTTTTGCTGAACGTGAAAAAACGTAATTTTGTCCTAAATGAGGCTGGCCGTTTGGATAGAAATGGCTTGCGAGAAAATCTGAATGCAAAGAAAAGTTGTAGAAGGTTCGTGAAGGAAAATCTTTGGAAAGGAATTTTATGTGTGTGGTTAGGAAGAACTATGGTAAAAGTGAAGGGATCTTAAAAGTAAACGGGTATAAGATTGAAATTCTGCTTTTCTCTCTGTTCAAAAGACAAAGTTTCCTTGGATTGTTGATATGCTTTTGATTATACACACACACACACACACACACACACACACACACACACACACACACACACACACATACACACACACACATATACACACACACACATACACACATATACACACACACATATATATACACACACATATATATATACACATACACACATATATATGTATTCACACACACGTATGTATATACACAATGTATGTGTGTGTGTGTGTGTGTGTCTGTGTGTATGATTGCAAAGGTTTTTTTCTCTTTTGTCTGACAGGAAAACCAGAGGTTATGTTTTGTCTTTTCAGGCCTTTCTTACTTAGTTAAAACTTCCCTGTATTAAAGAAGCAAAGTTTTGCTACCAACTATATAACCCTACATATTTGCCTTTGAATCTCTTCTTGCCGTTGTGGTTAATTAAGATTTGTAACGATCTATAATCCTATGTAGGATGTGCTTTACACCTTTCTAAGGTTTGAACAAACTTCCCAGGATTTAAATTATAAGTGAAGTCTTTGACCAATTAAGTCTTGCTTATTTGGTATGTTATGTTACACTGGAAGCCCTGTCAAATAATGGGAAAACTTAGGTTGTATTGCATGAGTTAATGGTATAACTGTTCAAGTATATATAAAATTCCTAAAGTTTAATATGTTTTGGTAATAAGATCATCACTTAATATGCTGATTATCAAAGTGTTATGTGTCATGGACATACCCAAATTTCCTTGTCAATTACATCATAATGAACTTTCATCAGATCTTTACCTATGTCCATTTTTGAGTCTTTTGTCATTCAAAGTTATTGTTCTCATGCTCTAACAAAATGTGTTTCCTATTCAAGGAAGTTTATAAAAAGGACTTTTATATACAGGTATAAATACAGGTATTTGACATCCTGAAAAACCCATAATTAAAATGGGTGAAAATTTCCAGAACTAAAAAGCTGCATTCAAACTGAGCAAGAATTAGTAACATGGGACTAAATAGATTATGGAAGATTGTAGTTTGTGACTTTTGTTTTTAAAATGTTGCTTGTCGTCTGGGGTACTTGGGTGGCTCAGTCACTTAAGCGTCCAACTTCAGTTCAGGTCATGATCTCACAGTTCGTGAGTTTGACCCCCCACATCGGACTCTGTGCTGACTCTCTCAGCTGCTGACAGCGCGGAGCCTGGAGCCCAATTCGAGTTCTGTATCTCCGTCTCTCTCTGCCTCTCTCTGGCCCCTTCTCTCTCTCTCTCTCTCTCTCTCTCTCTCTCTCTCTCTCTCTCTCTCTCTCGCTCTGTCTCTCTCAAAAATAAATATACACAAAATAAAATAAAAATAATAAAATAAAATAAAATAAATAAAATAAAATAAAAAATAAATATTGCTCTTTCCCTACTGTTTGCTCTTCTGAATTAAGGAAACTTTCACGTAAGATACATATGATACACAATAATAGGATAGTGTATTCATTTATAAACAAACCGAAGCATTTAACTTTTCTCTCTACCTAAACCTTCTGAAATTCAAAACTCTCAGTGAACATTCTTCCATGGCAATCATATGTATTTGCATAAGTTCAGTAAGAATCTATTCTCCATGTAAAAAGGACACCCTTGCAAATACTGATTAATTTACCAAGGCTTTAGCTGGAATGTCATAACGGAGAGACAGACATAGACACAGATATGACCACACACACTAAGGACCTAAGGTTGACTTAACGAAACATGGAGCCATAAAGCCCCTTAGAAATGTTGGCCTGATACCTTGCTTACAGAGTTCCCAGAACCCTTACCAGGTAAGTAAAAAATGTCACTTCCTGGCAGATGCAGGAACCTCAGGGTATCTTGGGGGAACTCTTGAAGAGGAATACACCCAAATCTAAACGTATTGCAGGCATGTCTGATGTAAGTGCTTGGTTTGGCTTTTGGCCTGCAGAGGCTACTAAAACTTCAGTCTGGAGATTCCTTATAAAAGGTTCCAGCAAAGCAAATTACAAGAGATCTACATGATCAATCACTATTCTTTTTTTTTTTTTTTTGCTTTGTTATGAAGTCTGTACCTTGCGGGGTGGGGGGTGGGTGTGAGCAAAGACTAGTTGGCATAGGGTCTCTTTTTTAAATTTTTAAATATTTGTTTATTTTTGAGGGGGGGGGAGGTGCAGAGAGAGAGAATCCCGGGCAGGCTGTATACTGACAGCACAGGCACAGGGCTTGAACCCGCAAACCGTGAGATCATGATCTGATCCAAAGTCGGTTGCTTAACCAACTGAGCCTCAGAATCACCCCTGATCAGTCACTATTCTTGCTGAGCTTATGTAAATAATTAGGCTCAGTTTGTTAAAACTGGACTTGTTTTATAAACGAATTAGTCTCGATTTGGCTACCTCTGGAAATCAGGGTTATTAGAGTAAAAAACTATGTTTCAATAACACATCCTTACGGATGTTAAATTCTAGTTCTGACTGTCTTTAAATGTTGTTTTCCTAAACTAGGCAACATGAGGTAAACTTCAGAAGAACTGTCACAGAAACACAGCTATGGACATTCACTGTGCTTGTTTTTCTATGGGGATAATGACAGGATACTATGGACATAAGATTATTTAAATAACTGGAAAAATGGGATGGATTCCACCAACAATTGTATATAAAAAGTCTTTTCTCACTGCAAACCTATCAACAGATAAAGACTATGGTGTTTTATTAAATTATTCACTTGAGGCTAGATTAATTTATAAATCTCTAAGTGAATATGCAAACCATATCCTCCCTAATCCTGATCTGATAGTTACTGAAAACACACCCCATATAAGCCCAGGAGACCTAGCTGAAAGTGTAATACAGCAGGAGAGTTAACTCCAAAGTGGAAGGGCCCTTACCACGTCATATTACGTATTCCCACTGAAGTGAAGTTAGAGGAGCACTCTTCATAGGCTCCTATATGTAAAATAAAATATGGACCCCCTTCACAGGAAGACACTAATGTGTCTTCTCATTGCTGTTAACCTGTGGAAGACCTGCAACTTCTCTTATGATGGTTTTACCTTTCTTTTTCATTCTCCTTTCCCCAATTTCTACTAACAGTTCCTTCTGACAATGCTTATTCCAAAGGATCACCATAGACATCTGAATTACAAACCAGAAAAGCCCATCTGATTCCTGCTGCCTGTTACCGCTCCAGCTGAGGATTTTTCAAGCCTGACATCTAAAAAACTTCTCACTGGCAGCGCAGGCAGACAATGGATTTGTAATTTGCTCTAACCATTAACCCACATTTTTCTTGCTTCATAAAAGTGTCTTATTTATTACCTACTTGCTTACTAAAAAAAAAAAAAAAAAAAAAAGGGAATCTATATAATGGCTAAATACCACCTGTTACACACTTAGGGCCTTCTATGACTCTCAATAACATTATATTATTAAATACTAAAACAAATACATAAGACAGTACTACAAAATAGAATGGCATTAGATGTTTTAAATGCTGGAACTTGTGGTCTTGTAAAAACAAAATGCAGTGTGTACTTCCCAGATTACCCCAAAAATTTCTCACACGAATACTCAAATTGGCGCTTTCAACAATCCCTCTCTTTCCTTTAATGGTTGATTAAACATCTAGACTGGAGGATTTTGTCAACTATCTTTTATTTGGGCTTCTCTTTCTTATCATTCTAATTATGTTTTGCTGTTTTCTCCCATGTCTCTCTGCCTGATGCCAAGACTCCAAAAGTACAATACCTTTAAGACAATAAATAATCCTTTCTATTCATGGAGGTTCACACATGTCCACACAGGATTCAGCTGCCTCCAGTCTTTGTAACTCCCCTATAAGTTCCCCAACAGACCAATATGGACCCATAGCTAGGGACATCTCTACACCCCTACTCAGCTGGAAGAGGCTACCAAAGATAAGGCCTTCCACATCAACAACCTTAATGATTTAATGGTCAAAACTGTACACGGGGGTTATGATGAGGAAACATAAGGCAGGCTGAGGGCAAGGCACAAGCTAGCATAACTTCACCCCCACACCCGGTAGAATATGTGTGATATTCCTCAGGCACTCCTGACTGCCCAAGAACAAAGCAAAGGGAAAAAAACCAAATGATTAACTGACAGAGATCACTGTCATGCAGGACAGGAATCTCCATAAGTTTACAAATGTCTTAGTAAATTCAAGGAAAAAGGCAACCTTATCAATAGCCTAGACTCGAGTCACCTGGAGCTCAAACTTCACCGTCCCCTCCATACTGATGTGGAGAACAAATCCAAGCAGGAAATGACCGGTAAAATTAAATTTCTCTATAACCTGCAGCCCATCAACAAACGTTCCAGGCCAATACAGAGTAGAGCACCCCTCCAGGAACCCCCTACAGTCCTAATGTTAATGCCTTACTAGAGGGAAAACCACCTTAGCTTGACAACAGAAAGACGTCTGGTATCTTAGGAATCCTCTTTAGCACATTAAAGTTTTCTGGAGGTCTCCGTTTGCCTTTACTTCCCCAACTTCGTAGTATATAACCAGTCACTCTTCACAACCCCAGTGCAGCTCTCCCTGCCCACAGGTCCTGTCCCTCTGCTTTAATAAAATCACTTTTTACACCAAAGATGTCTCAAGAATTCTTTCTTGGCCATCAGCTCCAGACCCCCACCACTTCAAAACCTCATGAGGCTGGCACACACAACTTGTTTGACAGCTTACGCTACCTGCACATGATTTTCCAAGGGTCTCAGCACAGCCCAGATCCCCACAGCAGCTCTAAGTCCACTATAGAGGACCGCTGCCACCTTCAGTGTGTGCCCTGCACAGTACTTCCCAAGAGGAAGAAAAGTAGACTTTCCTAACACACAGAAACAGACACAGAGAAGTAGACAAAGCAAAGAGACAGAGAAATATCTCCCAAATGAAAGAATAGAAGAAAATAATAGAAAAAAAAAAATGAAATGAAAGTGATATGAGTAATATGCCTCATATAGAACTTAAAGTAACGGTCATAAAGATACTAGATAGACCTGAGAGAAAAGTGGAACACGTCGGTGAGACCCTTATCACAGAAATAAAAAAGAACCACTTAGAGATGAAAAACACAATAAGTTGAAATTAGAAACAAACTAGATGAAATAAATAGCAAGCTAGAAGAAATAGAATGAGTCAGTGCCCAGGAGGACAAGAAAGGAAAAGAAATCAAGCTGAGCAAGTGAGAGAGAAAAAAGCCTATACAAAACAAAATGGAGAACTCAGTGATTCCATCAAGCGTAATTAATATTTGCATTATAAGGTGCTCTAAAGAAGAAAAGAGAGGAAAAGACGCAGAAAATTTACTTGAAGAAATAATAGCTGAAAATTTCCCTAATATTTGCAAAGAAAAAAAGACATCCAGATGAAAGAGACACAAAAATCCTCCAACAAAGTCATGTCTACACCCCCCAATGATGTCTACACCAAAACACACAGTAACTAAAATGAATTCCAAATGCAGCAAGACAAAAGAAAACAGTTACATAACAAAGGAAACCCCATAAGGTTTTCAGTGGGTTGTTCAGCAGAAACCTTGCAGACAAGAAGGGAGTGCCATGATATATTCAAAGTGCTGAAGGGGAAAAATCTGCAGCCAAAAATACTTTATCCACCAGACTATCATTCAGAATAGTAGGAGAGATAAGAAGGAGTTTCCCAAGCAAAATCCAAAGGAGTTCATGACCAACAATGAGCCCTACAAGAAACGTCACAGGGTAAAAGACACAGGGTAATGTCTTTAAGGGTAAAAGCAAGATCATGAGTAACATGAAGCACAAAGGGAGTAAAAATAAATATGTGTAAATATCAGTGTGACACCATATACCTAGCACATGGGGAGAAGAGGAGTAAAGTGTGAGCTCAAACTTAAGCAACCATCAACTTAATACACACTGCTATATGCAGAAGATGTTATATAGAAACCGAAAGGGAAGCACAAATTAAAAACCAGTAATAAAGGGGTGCCTGGGTGACTCAAATGGTTAAGTGCCGACGTTGGCTCAGACTATGATCTCACAGTTTGTGCGTTCAAGCCGCCCATCATGCTCTGAGCTGACAGCTCAGAGGCTGGAACTTGTTTAGGATTCTGTGCCCTCCTTTTTCTCTGCCTCTTCCCCTCTCATGCAGCCTCTCTCTCTCTCTCACTCTCTCTTTCTTTCTTTCTCTCAAAACTAAACACTAATTTTTGTTTTAAACCCAGGGATATAAAAAAAATAAATAAATAAAGAGTAAAGAATCCAAGCATATCATTACAGAAAACAAACATCACTAGAGAAGACTGCAAGGAAAGAAACAGATCCAAAAAAACAAACAAAACAAATAGCAAAACAGCAATAACTAAATATCTCTCAATGATTTCCTTGAATGTAAATTGACTAAATGCTACAATCAAAAGATACAACATGACAAAATGTGTTAAAAAATAATAAGACCAACCTACATGTTGCCTACTAGAGACATACTTCAGACGTAAAGACATCTGCAGACTGAGAGTGAGGGGTGGAGAAATATTTATCATATAGACGGATGTCAAGAGAAAGCTTGGATAGCAATAATTATATCAAACAAAACTGACCTTAAAATGAAGACTGGGGGAAAGACCAAGATGGTGGGACAGCATGGGAGGTTTTTTTTTTTTTTGCTTCTCTCGTACCCAAAATGCAGTCAGATCAACACTAAACCATCCTGCACATCTAGAAAACTGACTTGAGGATTAACACATCAATCTGCACAACCTGAACCACAAAACTCAGCAGGTACGTGGCATGGAGAGGTGAACTGGGAGGGAGAGAAGCCACGGAGTGCAGGGAGCTGATTCTGCTTGAGGAGAGAGGGTGGAGATGGGGGGCGGGGGGCGGGGGAGTATGGTAAAAGCACCACCCTGCAAAAGCAGCAGGACAAAAAAAAAAAAAAAAAAGGAAGAGTGGACACAGCCACAGGGACTGAACAAAAAAGGGAGAAAAGAGAAAGGAGAGGGTTTCATTTCCATTAGGACTCTGTAAACAGGGGGAGCACAGAGTCTGAACCTCCACAGCTCAATACCTGACGGAGCTCCGGTGGGAAAGGCGAACCCCTGGGAGCAGAGAGTGGAGCCCTGAGAGGCCACAGGGGGAAAGGCATTTCCCTGTTGGGAGGACATTTCATAGAGGCCTCCCCACAGGTAAAGGTCCCAGTGGATCTCAGAGAATGGCCACATTCACTGGTACTGGAGCAAGGATTTTAAGGGTGAAGCCTGGTGCCAGATGTGTGCTCTGATCTGCCACAATCCCTGAAATGCTGCTGCTACAATGATCACAGAACTTCTTCTGGGACGGGCTGGTGCCCAGCTGCAGTCTCTGGGCATCAGCAGCAGCACAGTCTCCCAAACATTCCTGGGGGCAGAGGGGCACCCACCATTGCTCAGCGAGACCCTCCACAGAAAGTCCAAACAGGTCAAAGCCACAGGCCCTCAGAAGTGACAATGGGGAAACATCCCCATCTGAGATACAACTCAGGAGGGAGGTGCTGCTTGACAGCATGACCGCGTGGTCATGGAGAGTGTAGGAGTGGGGAATGGATGGAAACTGGAGACAAAGGAGGGGTGCATGATTGCCAGTTGGGGAGAGCACAGAGTTCTGATACTAGAGACTGGGTAGCTGGGTGAGGCCATTTTCACTCCTCCCACACATTGCGCATACATGCCTATACATGCCACAACAATCCACCCCAGTAAGCTAAGCAGCACCGTCTAGTGGAGAACAAACCGTCACACTAAGCCCTGCCCAACCACGCCAACCAAGCTCTTGAGGAACACCACCGGTCTCTCGCCTGCTTAGTTTGCAGACTATAAAGTGGTTCATGGTTTGACTTCTAGGGGAAACCGAATGTAATCTCAGTCATATTTGATTCTGTTCACTGGTCCACCTACTCATTTCTTTTTCTTTTCATTTTCTTTTCTTATTCTTGAATACAGAAAGAGAAAAAAAATATTTTTATATTCCGTTTTTATTAAAATGATTTTTCTTTAATTTTTTTCTGCTACATTTTTACTTTTGTTGTGAATTTTTTATATTGTATTTTACTTCAATCATTTCATTTAATCTATTTTATTGTATGCATTTTTTAATTGTTCAAACGTCTCCTTCCCCCGGCCCCTCCCGCCTTTTTTTCTTTTCTTATCTTCCCTTTTTAATCTCTCAAGTGTCTTTCAACAAACAGACCAAAACACACGTAGGATCTAGTATCCTTTATCTGATTTTTTAGGTTTTTTAAAAATGGGTTAATTTCTATTTTTGGAACTTTATTAATTCCTTTTCTTCCTTCAAAAAGACAAAAGAGAGAAATTCACCCCAAAGAAAGAACAGGAAAAAAATGACAGCCAGTGATTTCAGCAACATTCATACAAGCAAGATGACTGAACAGAATTTAGAATCATAATGAAAAGAATAGTAGTGGGGGTTGAATAGATTAGAATTCCTTTCTGTGGAGATAAAAGAAGTAAAAGCTAATCAGGATGAAATAAAAAAAATGCTCTAACTGAGCTGCAGTCTTGAAAGGATGCCACAGTGGCAAAGATGAATAAAGCAGAGCAGCGAGTCAGCTATACAGAGAAGAAATTTATGGAGGACAATGAAGCAGAAAAAAAGAGGGAGACTAAGGCAAAAGAGCATGATATAAGAATAAGAGAACTCAGTGACTCATTAAAAAGGAAGAACATAAGAATCATAGGATTCCCAGAAGATGAAGAGAGAAAAAGGGGTAGAAGGTTTATGTGAGCAAGTCATAGTGGAAAACTTCCTTAACCTGGGGAAAGACACAGACATCAAAATTCAGGAAGCACAGAGAACTCCCATTAGATTCCACAAAAACTGACCATCAACAAAGCCTAACATAACCAAATTCACAAAACACTCTGGCAAGGAAACAACCATGAAAGCAGTAAAGGGGAATAAAAGTCCTTGACATACAAGGGAAGTCAGACCAAGTTCACAGCAGACCTATCCACAGAAATTTGGCAGGCCAGAAAGGAGAGGCAGGATATATTCAATGTGCTGAACCAGAAAAACATGCAGCCAAAAATTCTTTATCCATCAAGGCTGTCGTTCAAAATAGAAGAGAGATAAAAAGCTTCCCAGACACACAAAAATTAAAGGATTTTGTGACCACTAAACCAGCAGTGCAAGAAATTTTAAGGGGTCTTTCTAAGGAGTGAAAGGATGGAAAAAAGAAAAAAAAAAAAAAAAAAAAAAAAAAAAAAAAAAAAGACCGAAAGCAGCAAAGACTACAAAGGAACAGAGAACACCACCAGAAATGCCAACTCTACAAGCAACATAATGGCAATAAATTCAAATCTTTCAGTACTCACTCAAAATGTCAATGGACTAAATGCTCCAATCGAAAGACAATGGGTAAGAAAGGAATGGGTAAGAAAAGAAGATCCATCTATGCTGTTTACAAGAGACCCACTTTAGACCTAAAGACACCTTCAGATTGCAAATAAGGGGATGGAGACTCCTCTATCATGCTAATGGTTGACAAAAGAAAGCTGGAGTAGCCATACTTATATCAGACAGTCTAGACTTTGAAATAAAGACTGTAACAAGAGATGAAGAAGGGCATCATATCATAATTAGGGGGTCTATCCACCAAGAAGACCTAACAATTGTAAACACTTATGCTCCAAATGTGGAAGAACCTACATATCAATTAATCAATTAATCAAAAACATAAAGAAACTCATTGATAGTATACCATAATAGTAGGGGACTTCAACATCCACTTACAGCAATGGACAGATCATCTAAACAGAAAATCCGTAAGGAAACTGGCTTTGAATGACACATTGGACCAGAAACACTTAACAGATATATGCAGAACATTTCATCCTAAAGCAACGGAATACACATTCTCCTCCAGTGGACATGGAACATTCTCCAGAGCAGACCACATACTGGGACACAAATCAGCCCTCAAGAAGTACAAAAAGATCAAGATCATGCCGTGTATATTTTCAGACCACAACACCACGACACTTGAAATCAACGATAAGAAAAAATATGGAAAGACAACGAATACTTGGAGACTAAAGAACATCCTACTAAAGGATGAATGGGTAATCAAGAAGTTAAAGAGGAAATTAAAAAGTACACGGAAGCCAATGAAAATGATAACATCACAGCCCCTAACCTCTGGACACAGCAAAGGCAGTCATAAGAGGGAAGTATACAGCAATCCAGGCCTTCATAAAGAAGAAAGGTCTCGGATACAAAACGTAACCTTACACCTGATGGAGTTGGAAGAAGAACAGCAACTAAATCCCCCACACAAGCGGAAGACAGGAAATAAGAAAGATTAGAGCAGACATCAATGCTCTGGAAACTGAAAGCACAGTAGAATAGATCAGTGAAACCAGAAGCTGGTTCTTTGAAAGAATTAACAAAATTGGTAAACACCTAACCAGTTTGATCAAAAAGAAAAAGCAAGGGACCCAAATGAAATCAAGAATGAAAGACGAGAGATCACAACCAACACAGCAGAAATACAAACAATAATAAGAGAATATTATGAGCAATTATACGCCAATAAAATGGGCAATCTCAAAACAATGGACAAATTCCTAGAAATGTATAACCTACCAAAATTGAAACAGGAAGAAATAGAAAATTTGAACAGACCCATAACCACTAAAGACATTGAATTAGTAATAAAAAAAAAAATGCCCCAAAACACAAGAGTCGAGGGCCAGATGGCTTTCAGGGGAATTCTAGCAAACATTAAGGAAGAATTAACACCTATTCTTTTGAAGCTGTTCCAAAAAATAGAAATGGAGGGAAAACTTCCAAATTCATACCATGGAGCCAGTATTGCCTTGATTCCAAAACGAGACAAAGACCTCACTATAGAGGAGAACAACAGACCAATTTCCCTGATGAACATGGATGCAGAAATCCTCAACGAGATTTAGCCAACTGGATCCAACCGTACATTAACAGAATTATTCACCACGACCAAGTGGGATTTAAACCTGGAATGCAGGGCTGGTTCAACATCTGCAAAACACTCAATGTGATTCATCTTTGCACATGACATGATACCTTATAAGGAAAACCCAAAAGATCCCACCGAAAAGCTTCTAGTACTATCCATGAATTCAGCAAAGTCACAGGATATAAAATCAATGCACAGAAATTGGTTGCATTCGTATACACCAACAATGAAGCAACACAAAGAGAACTCAAGGAATCGATACCATTTATAATTGCACCAGAAACCGAATACCTAGGAATAAATCTAACCAAAGAGGTGAAAAGTCTATACACTGAAAACTATAGGAAGCTTATGAAAGAAATTGAAAAACACACACACAAAAATATGGAAAAACATCCCATGCTCCTGGATAGGAAGAACAAATATTGTTAAAATGTCAATAAAACCCAAAGCAATCTGTAATTCAGTGCAATCCCTATCAAAATAGCACCAGAGTTCTTCATAGAACTACAATAAACAATCCTAAAATTTGTATGGAACCAGAAAAGGCCCCAAATATCCAAAGAATATTGAAAAAGAAAACCAAAGCTGAAGGCATCACAATCCCGGGCTTCAAGAGCATTACAAAGCTGTAATCATCAAGATTGTATGAGATTGGCACAAAAACTGAGCATAGAACAATGGAACAGAATACAGATCTCAGAAGCGGACCCAATCTTATGGCCAACTAATCTTGGTCAAAGAAGGAGAGAAATCCAATGGAATAAAGACACTCTCTTCACCAAGCGGTGCTGGGAAAACTGGAGGGTGACATGCAGAAAAATGAGCCTGGACCACTTTCTTACACCATACATAAAGATAAAATCAAAATAGATGAAAGACCAAAATAGATGTAAGACGGGAAGCCATCAAAATCCTCAAGGAGAAAGTAGGTAAAAACCTCTTTGACCTCGGCTGCAGCAACTTCTTACTCAACACCTCTCCAGAGGCAAGGGAAACAAAAGCAAAAATGAACTAATGGGACCTCATCAAAATAAAAACCTTCTGCACAGCAAAAGAAACAATAAAAAAACAACAACACTAAAAGGCAACTGATGGAATGGGAGAAGATATTTGGCACATGGCATATTGGATAAAGGGTTAGTATCCAAAATCTATAAAGAACTTATCAAAGTCAACATCCAAACAACAAATTATCCAGTGAAGAAATGAGCAAAAGACACGAATAGACCCTTCTCCAAAGAAGACAACCGATTGTGGTTGAAAAAATACTCAACATCACTCATCATCAGGGAAATACAAATCAAAACCACAATGAGATACCACGTCACACCTGTCAGAATGGCTAACATTAACAACTCAGGCAACAATAGATGATGGCGAGGATGTGGAGAAAGAGGATCTCTTTTGTACTGCTGATAGTAATGCAAACTCGTGCAGCCAGTCTGGAAAAAATTAAAAATAGAACCACCCTACGACCCAGCACCAGTGCACTACCAGGTATTTATCCAAGGGATACAGGTGTGCTGGTTCAAAGGGGCACATGCACCCCAATGTTCATAGCAGTGCTGTCAACAATAGCCAAAGTGTGGAAAGAGCATAAATGTCCATTGGATGAATGTCCGATGGATTGGATGAATGGATACAGAAGATGTGGTATATATATTCAATGGAGTATTACCCGGCAATCAAAAAGAATGAAACCTTGCCGTTTGCAACTACGTGGATGGAACTAGAGGGTATTATGCTAAGTGAAATTAGTCTGTCAGAGAAAGACAAATATCATATGACTTCATTCATAGCCTGCTTGGGATTTCTTTCACCCCTCTCTCTCTGCCCCTCCCCGACATGTGCTCTTTCTCTCTCTCTCTCTCTCTCTCTCTCTCTCTCTCTCTCTCTCTTTTTCAAAACAAATAAATAAACATTAAAAAATAATAATAAAGTGTAAAGCTAAAGAAAAGAGTCACAGAGCAGGAGTTAGGTATGATAAGTACACTTGTTTATTTTCACATAGTCTGTGCCCCCAGAACATCTGAATAACAAAATACAGTTCATTTGTGCTACTCTGGTTGAGATTTAGCTTTAAAAATTAAACAGTTCATCCTTCTACTAACTGTTAACTCCAGTGCTGTTTAACCATTTCCAACCCCAGTGCTCACTACCATTTCTTCTTTTCTCGATTTCAAAATAAGCTCTAGCCTCAAGTCTCCAGAAAACCAAACCCGGAAGCCACCAGATTTATGGCAGATGTCGTTATTACAAAATATTTGGGTTTAGGCAGAGAATGGGAGAAGTAGAAACAGCTGAAAAGCAGTGTTGGAGCTGCTCCTAATTTGCTGCTCTATGGTTTTAGATTATGTTCAAAGTAACTGATTTTATTTTCAACCTGAAATCTCTAAGCACTCTTACTGAAATAAGGGACTTTAACTCACCTACCTTGAACTAGACCATTACCGTCTCTTATTTCATTTTGCAAGCTTACTCTTCTCTCATCTTCTGTTCCTTTTCATTTAGTCTGCAGGTTAAACATAACACATAATAGAGGAACATAATTAAAAACAAAATCTCCAATCTAGGAAACCTCTTCCCAAGACAAAAGAAAAGAACAATAAACATTAACTAGGCAGATATAAGGTACATGATATGCTATCCAAAATAAAGCGTTTGCGGCGGCGAAGTAGGGGGGCCTAAAATTCCCTCATTCCTTAAACACACCAGTGTTGAGGCCAGAGGACTTTGAATCTTTGAATTCCAAGAGCCTGGACTACAGAGTGAGAGAGACGTTCCCACAGGGACACCCTGGCGGGCCATAGGTGCGTGATTGTGAACTCGGAGAGAAAAGAGGTGGTGTAGGCACGGAGGGGAAGGATCCCGTTCTGTGGAGAGACAAAGGGAAGAGAAAGAGAGGCTGTGGAAATGTAGGATTGAATTTGGACAAGAGAAAACCCCAAATGGGAATCAGACAAAACCAGAAAAAATCAAATTTCTAACTGCGGGGCTTTCTCCACACTGGGGCTGGTTGCCCTGTGTGTGCACCCACGGAGCCAGCCCTGGGCTCAGTAACTAGCTCAGAGGTGCAGTCCGTAGTCAGAGAAAGCCGTCTCCTCCCTGAGAGCTGTGGAAAGAAGGTCTACAGCCATTGCAAGGACAAAGATCCCTGCCTGCACCCGCTGGCCAGAGGCCCCTTATCAGCAGGGCGGAGCAGCACCTCCCCATTACTGGGGAGCACAGAGGCGGATGCTTTAAGACATCAGGGTTTGAATCCCAGCCAAGCACCCAGGAGGCAGAGGAGTCAGTAGAGCGGGACAAACAACCTCATTCATGCCCACACGGCACTGTCAGGAACCAGATCACTGAGCAGGATCCTTTAAGACATCGGGGTTTGAATCCCGGACAAGGGTCTGGGATGCGCAGGAGACTGGAGCAAAAAAAAAAAAAATAATAAAAATAAAATAATAATAATAATAATGGTCCTCTCATGCCTGTGCAGCACATTGAGGACACCATGATCACAGTGGTTTGGGATACCTGGTCCAGAGAGGAGACGGGTGTCACCATTTTTCTCCCCGTCACGAACAAAGTGGGGCTTCATGGAAGGGACAAAGGGCCACAGCGGAGGCGGGACCCACCTACCCCAAATCAGGCCCCTCTGCACCTGGTAACTGCCTATGTAACAGAGCAAGATTGACACTGACTGAGCCAGACAGTCGCTCCCCCAGACTAGCACTGGTTCCAAGGCACCCAGTGGTTTTGCATTTTCTGATTTAATTTTTGGACAATTCTTATTTTATGTGTATATATACACATACATAAATATATATATATATAATATATATATATATTATATATATATACACACACACACACACACATATGCACACACACACACACACACACACACACACATGTATATATATGTATATGTTTTTTCTTCCTTTCTTCTTCTTATTTCTTCCCTTCTCTAGTCTGGTTATTCTGGTTATTGGCTTGTTTATGCAAACATATTTAATCTGTTCTCTTTACGCCTGTTTTATCTCCTTCTTTTTTATTTTCCTCTCTATGGTCCCTAGATAGGCCATATAGTTCTCTGCCTAGTCAATTTTATTTTCTTTCCTTTTCCTCTGCCCCTGTCATTGCTTTGTATGGGACAAGACCTCTTCCACCATCACTGTGCCCTTTCTGCCTCCTTTTCCCCCCAGGGCGACTTCAGTGAAGAAGTCAAAGCACACCTGATGTAGGGTCCAAACCTTCATTCTGCGTAGGGAGACAAAGCAACCAGAGTCACAACAACAGAGAGCACATAGCACACACCAAAACACCTCCTGAAGGGCCAGGCCCTGGACAGTGTATGACCCCTTTTTAACATAATAGTTAGTGCTCAAGGGTGCAAGACACATAACAAGCTTCTAAAACACATTAGAGGCAGAAAACTAGCCAAAATGATGAAATGGAAGAATTCTCCTCAAAGAAATTCCAGGGAGATATGACAGCTAAAGAACTGATCAAAACAGATAAAAACAATATATCTAATCAATAGTTTAGAATAACAGTCACAAGATTCATTGCTGGACTTGAAAAAGGCACAGAAGACAGCAGAGAATCTATTACTGCAGAGACCAAGGAACTAAGAAACAGTCATGAAGAATTTAAAAATGCTGTAAATGAGGTGAAACATTATCTAGATACAGTGAGAGTGAGGATTGAAGGGGCAGAGGGGAGATTAAGTGAAGTGTAAGATAAGTTAGGGAAAAAGATGAAGCTGAGGAAAATAGAGCTAAAAAAATACTAGACCATGAAGGGAGCGTTAGAGAATTAGAGAACTAACTAACTAACTAACTAACTAACTGACTGACTGACTGACTGACTGACTGACTAACTAACTAACTAACTAACTAAGTGATTCAATGAAATGTAATAATATCTGTGTCATAGGAGTTCCAGAAAAAGAACAGAAAGACAAAGGGGCAGAAGGTTTACTTGAACAAACCATAGCTCAGAACTTCACCAATCTGGGGAAGGAAACATTGAAATCCAGGAGGCACAGAGAACTCCCTTCGGCCCTAAAAGGGATCGATCTTCTCCATGACATACCATAGTGAGGCTGGCAAAATACAAAGACAAAGAGAGAATTCGGAAAGCAGCTAGCGACAAATGGGTCTTAACCTACAAGGGTAGAACATAACAGTAGTAGCAGACCTATCTACTGAAACTTGGCAAGCCAGAGGGAATGGCAGGAAATATTCAATGTGCTGAATAGGAAAAATATGCAGCCAAGAATCCTTTATCCAGCAAGCCTCTCACTCAGAATAGAAGGAGAGATAAAGGTTTCCTAGACAAACAAAAACTGAAGGAATTCATCACCACCTAACCAGCCCTGCAGGCGATCCTAAGGGGGACTCTGTGAGTGGAATGTTGCAAAGATCACAAAGGACCAGAGACATCACTATAAGCATGAAATCTCCAGGCATCACAATGACACTAAATCCGTATCTTTGAGTAATAATGCTGAATGTAAATGGACTAAATGCTCCAATCAAAAGATACAGGATATCAGAATGGATTAAAAAAAATCCATCTATAAACTGTCTACAAGAGACCATTTTAGACCTGAGGACACTTTCAGATTGAAAGCAAGGGGATGGAGAACAATCTATCATGCTACTCGATGTCAAAGGAAAGCTAGAGGAACCATACATATATCAGACAAATTAGATTTTAAACTAAAGGCTGTAATAAGAGATGAAGAAGGGCATTATATAATAATTATGGGGTCTACCCATCAAGAAGAGCTAACAATTATAAATGTTTATGCACGTAATTTGAAAACACCCAAATATATAAATTAATAAATCACAAACATAAGCAATCTTATTGACAAGAATATGGTAATTGCAGGTGACTTTAATACTCCGCTTACAACAATGGACAGATCATCTAGGCAGAAAACCACTAAAGAACGATAACCCTGAATGGTACACTGGACCTGATGGACTTGACAGATTTAGTCAGGACTTTTCACCCTAGAGCAGCAGAATATACATTCTTCTCGAGTGCACGTGAACATTTTCTAAGATAGATCACATATTGGGTCACAAAGCAGCCCTCCATAAGTATAAAAGAATTGAGATCATACCATGCACATTTTCAGATCGTAATGCTCTGAAACTTGAAATCAACCACAGGAAAAGGTTTGGAAAACCTCCAAATGCATGGGGTAAAAGAATATTCTACTCAAAAAATGAATGGGCCAACCAGGTAATTGGAGAAAAAATTTTAAAATATATGGAAGCAAATGAAAATGAAAACACCACACTCCAAACCCTTTGGGGTGCAACGAAGTCAGTCCTAAGAGGAAAATACATTGCAACCCAGGCCCCCAGGCCTATCTCAAGGAACAGGAAAAATCCCAAATACAAACTCCAAGAGCACTAGAAGCAGAACAACAAAGAAACTCCAAGGCCAGCAGAAGAGGAGAAATAATAAAGATTAGAGCAGAAATAAATGATCTAGAATCAAACAAGACAAAAACAGAAACAAAAACAAAACAGTAGAACATATCGGTGAAACTAACAGCTGGTTTTTTGAGAAGATAAAGAAAATTGTTAAAACCCTAGCCAGATTTCTCAAAACAAAAACAAAAACAAACAAACAAAGAAACAAACAAACACCAGAGGACCCTAATAGATAAAATCACAAATGATAATGGACATACCACAACCAATAAAAGCAATTATCACAGAATACTATGAAAAATTATATGCTAACATACTTGACAACCTGAAAGAAATGGACAAATTCCACCCTTGACACACACACTACCAAAACTCAAATGGGAAGAAATAGAAAACTTGAACAGACCCACAACTAGTGAAGAAATTGAATCAGTTATCAAAAATCTCCCAACAAATAAGAGTCATGGGTCAGATGGTTTCCCAGGGGAATTCTACCAGACATTTAAAGCAAAGCTAATACCTATCCTTCTCTACCTGTTCCAAAAAATAGAAATGGAAGGAAAGCTTCCAGACTCATTTATGAGACCAGCATTACCTTGATTCCAAAACTAGACAAAGACCCACTAAAAAAAAAAAAAAAAGAAAAAAAAAAAAGAAACGGAGAATTACAGGCCAATATCCCTGATGAACATGATGCAAAAAATTCTCAACAAGATACTAGCAAATCCAATTCAACAGCATATAAAAGGAATTGTTCACCATGATGAAATGGGATTCATTCCTGGGCTGCAGGACTGGTTCAATATTCAAAAATCAATCACTGTGGCACATCCTATAAATAAAAGAAATGATAAGACCCATAGGATCCTGACAATAGACGCAGAAAAAGGATCTGACGAAATATAGCATCTTTCTTAATAAAAATCCTCAAGAAAGTCGGGTTAGAAGGAACATAAAAACCATATAAGAAAAGCCCACAGCTAATACCATCCTCAACTGGGAAAAACTGAGAGCTTTCCCCCCGAGATCAGAAATACAACAGGGATGTCCACTCTCACCACTGTTGTTTAACATAGTGTTGGAAGTCCTAGCATCAGCAATCAGACGACAAAATGAAATGAAAAGGCATACAAATTGCAAAGAAGAAGCCAAACTTTCACTTTTCACAGATGACATGGCACCCTACATGGAAAACCTGAAAAACCCCACCGAAAAGCTGCTATAGCTCATACATGAATTCAGCAAAGTCACAGGATACAAAAATCAATGTATGGAAATAAGTTGCATTTGTATACACCAATAATGAAGTAACAGAAAGAGAAATCAAAAAGTCAATCTCATTAACTTGTACTAAGTTCTTGTATGGTTCTTGCGCTAAGAACCGTAAAATACCTAGGAATAAACACAGGCAAACATGTGAAAGACCTGTATGGTGAAAACTGTAGAAAACTAATGAAGGAAACTGGAGAAGACACAAAGTAATAGAAAAACATTCTATGCTAATGGATTGGAAGAATAAATATTGTTATGATGTCAATGCTACTCAAAGCAATCTACACATTCAATGCAATCCCAATCAAAATTGCACCTTCTCAAAGCTAGAACAAAGAATCCTAAAATTTGCATGGAACAACAAAAGACCCCAAATGGTCAAAGTAATACTGAAGAAGAAAACCAAAGTGGGAGGCATCACAATTCCAGACTTTAGCCTTTGATCATCAAGACAGCATGGTGTTGGCACAAAAACAGACGCACAGACCAATGGGATAGAATAGAAACCCCAGAACTAGACCCACAAACGTATGGCCAACTAATCTTTGACAAAGCAGGAAAGAGCATCCAATGGAAAAAGACAGTCTCTTTAACAACTGGTGCTGGGACTACTGGAGAGCAACATGCAGAAGGATGAAACTAGACCACTTTCTTACACCATTTACAAAAATAAACTCAAATGGATAAAAGATCTAAATGTGAGACAGGAAACCATCAAAACCCTAGAGAGAAAACAGGCAACAACCTCTTTGAACACAGCTGCAGCAATTGCTTGCTCAACATATGACCAAAGGCAAGGGAACTAAAAGTAAAACTGAACCCTGGGACCTCGTCAAGATAAAAAGCACCTGCACTGGAAAGGAAATGATCAACAAAACTAAAGGCAACCAATGGAATGGGAAAAGATATTTTCAAATGACACATAGGATAAAGAGTTAGTATCCAAACTCTATAAAGAACTTACCAAACTCAACATCCAAAAAACAAACAAAAATGAATAAATGGGTAGAAGACATGAATACACACTGTTCCAAAGAAGACATCAGATGGCCAAGAGACACATGAAAAGATGCTCAACATCACTCATCATCAGGGAAATACAAATCAAAACCATATTAAGATAACACCTCACACTGGTCAGAGTGACTAAAATTAACAACTTAGGAAACCACAGATGCTGGAGAGGATGTGGAGAAACCCCGTTGCAGTGCTGGTGGGAATGCAAACTGGTGTTGCCGGTCTGGAAAACAATGTGGAGGTTCCTCAAAGAAATTAAAAATAGAACTACCTTACAACCCAGCAATGGCACTACTTGGAATTTATCCAAAGGATAGTAGAGTGCCGATTCATAGGGGCACATGTACCCCAATGTTTGGAGCAGCACTTTCCACAGTAGACAAAATCATGGAAAGAGCCTAAATGTCCATCAACTAATGAATGGAGAAAGAGTATGTGGTTTATATATACAACTGAATACTACTTGGCAATGAGAAAGAATGAAATCCTTGCAGCAACGTGGATGGAACTGGAAGGTATTATGCTAAGTGAAGTAAGTAAGTCAGGCAGAGAAACACAAATAGCTTATGTCTTCACTCATATGTGGATCTTGAGAAACTTATCAGAAGACCATGGGGGAGGGGAAGGAGGAAAAATAGTTACAGAGAGGGAGGAAGGCAAACCACAAGAAACTCTTAAATACAGAGAACAAACTGAGGGTTGATGGGGGGCGATGGGGGAGAGGGGAAAATGGACGATGGGCATCGAGCAGGGCACTTGTTGGGATGGGTGCGAACACTGGGAGTTGTATGTAAGCCAGTTTGACCATGAATTATATTTTACAAAAACAAACATTTTCCACATAACCTCTTTATTATAAATATTTTTGATATTGCAATAAGAGCAATATTGCCCTGAGACACACATACAAATTTATTTTACTTATAACAGTGTCTTGTTACTTTTCCTCTCCCACTTTTTAGGATCTCGTTGATGCTAGATCTACTGCTCTCTGTTAAAGCCTTTTACTTCATGACTATCTCACAGGTACAGACATTCTAAATAAAATCATATGTATTCTACTAATATTACTATGGAAATGTATTTGATATTGTTTAACCCAGACTACTCACATAAGATGCACAGATAAGTTAACTTTATATTCAGAAACCGAATTCTGTTTTATTTTAATTAGTGATAAATTCATTGCACTGTTAAAAATTGAGGCAAAACACACATTATGTAAAAATAACCACTTAGAAAGATACAATTCAGGACTATTTGTATCTTTGTAATGTTGTACAATATCACCTGTCTAGTTATTAAACATTTTCATCAGCTTAAAAAGAAACCCTTCATATAGTATTTTCCATTCCCCTTTCACCTGGCCCATGGCAACCACTAACCTGTGGTCTTAAAGGTTATGCTATTTAAAAAAAAAAAAAAAAAAATACAGGTTTCACAGATTTAAGTTCCAAACGGACAGAGTTTTTAAAATCCTTTGTTTTATTCACATTTTACACTTTTCTTTTACCAGATTTTGTGCTACTGGCAGCAATCTAGAAAGAATATATTTACAAGGAAGGAAATCATTTTTAGTTCAGGGTCTAAATATAATTATGTATGTATTTATTTAAAAGATTCTGTAAGAATGAGGTTTTGCAGATCTCGTATTTTTGTCAATATCTCAGTTAACGTTATTTGGCCTGTTTTATTTTAACTGAATATATTTCACATAGTAAGAAGGAAACACTCTGTCTGAATGTTACACTTTAATTGCTAGGAGACCAGGCATCTTGTGATGTCACAACTACTGAGGTGGAGAACCATTGTGATGGTCTGGATACATTACCTGTGTAGGCAAGCCAAAGCAGCAGTTGAAGCTGCAGTGTTCAAAACCATGCAGATGACAAACCTAGCTGAAAGAAACCTTATTTGAGATGGCACATGTTTCTTCAGAAATTCAAGATGGTTCTCCTAAAGATGGATCGACTAATTCTGCAGCCTCTGTTAGATCTCCTTTGTGGGATCCCACATTGACTGGGGATTTGGACCTAAGGTCTATGGTTGAAGAAAATGCTTTCCAGGCTTTGTCAGGAGGATCCTTAATAAAAAGGCCACGATACACATTTTGTGTCTCTGAACCAGACGAAGATAGTGACTTTCTGTCTCTGACTTTTCCCAGAAAACTTTGGAACATGGTTGAAAGTGATCAATTCAAATCAATTTGGTGGGATGAGAATGGGACTTCAATAGTGATTGATGAGGAACTCTTCAAGAAAGAAGTTCTGGAGAGAAAGGCCCCTTTCAGAATATTTGAAACTGGAAGTATGAAGACTTTAGTTCGCCAGCTTAACCTTTACGGATTTAGTAAAATGCGACAGAGTTTCCAAAGATCTGCTTCTCTGGCTGATTTTCTGGCAGAGGAAAAAGAAGTATCTGTTTTAAGCAAGGTATTCAAAAATGTTATTGCTTATATATGAAATATATAAAATTGTACTTCATACATCAGTAAATATGTTCATAAATATAGACTGCAACTAGGTCTTTAAAGTTATATGAAAAAGTTTAAGAATGCTTATTAAAAATTAAGGATAGCTTAGGCATGGATCATTCAGCACTATAAGAAACTGTGCTAGCAACTTTGACCTTTATCAATAAACTCCTATCTAAATAAGCTGCTGAAACCATTTAAAGTGGTATTCACTGTTACTTGTAAGTAACAGTTACATTTTCACAACCATAATTAAATGTTTATTTCCAGTAAGTTAATTTTTTTTAAACACTAACAATGTACATGTATTACTGATGACTTTATGTGATGAAACTAAGTCAACATTTCATAAATTAAATCTGTTATCCTCTCTTAATATCTTCACTGAAGAATGTCACTAAATAACATTCTCCTTTGGTTTTAGTTACAGTTCTATCATAATCCAAATTTTAAACGAGGCTGCCCTCAACTTTTAGTAAGAATGAAAAGAAGAGTCGGGATTAAAAATGCTTCCACAGTATCACTAGTTCAAGATTTCAACAAGAAACCATGCAGAGCTGAGGGTAATGTGCATAGTCCTAATTCTGGTTTTGTTGCTGAAACTAGTGGAGAAAGGGCATTGTCAACCTCCACAAATTTAAATGTGCCCCTGATAAGGAAGCGTCCTACTATCCAGAGAGTTGCTAATACAACTGCCCCCGTGACAAGTGATCTTTCTCCACCGTCATCAACGTCAGCTAGGCCGTCAGAACAAATGGTAATGGATCAGCATGCCATTTTAAACCAGTTGACCACTTTTCACACGCATTCACGTGACAGCTACACTCAAGCAAATGGCCACGCTGTGAACTTTGTTACAACTACAACTGCTACATCTCAGTATGGCATCATATCTCCCTTACAGAACAGTTATTTTGGAACAGTGGTGGAGCCTTGCACTTTTCCAACTAGATATCCTGCTGTGTCAGCCAGTGAGGTTCGTTTTTCTAACCCTCAACCACCAAGCAACCAATGGTTCTCAATGCCAATGATAGCTGATACCTCTGCTGCCTCACTTGCAATGTCAACTCATCAACCGTCTTCATCCTATGTACATCATCCTGATTACAAGTGATCTATCAAAGGACTACCAGATAATACAAGAAAACAAAGATTAAAATTTATTGGCAAATGACCAAATATGGAAATTCTCTTATTTGAACAATAAAATTACATGTTCACCTTTATGGTTTCATTTTGTTTATTTTTGAAATAATTTAGAGTAAAATCCTTTGTTATTTATTTATTGTACTTGTTGGCCATTTGATAGTACCACTCTGACATGCCTCCTAAGTAAATTAATACCTAATCAGCTTTTTAAAAAAGACATGAGGAGCAAGGAAAAGAAGCCAAAGTTATGTAGTTTCTGAAGCAGTCCACGATGAATCAAATAAAGCCATATATTAGGACGACAGGGAAGGGATACATGTAAGTGAGCTCTAGAAAAGGCAAACACAAAGAATTTAGTATTCTGTCAATTACATTCTCCCAGTCATGTAGAAGAGGCCTTGGATTTTAGTTGGTAAAGGTTGTCTTCATTAAAAAATGCGTTCATACTGGAAAGCATAGCATCTTCTCACTAGTGCAGCAACCACTATACATCACTGGAATAATAAAGATCACATCATGCAGTAATGAATTGCAGCAATCAAGGTGTTGTGTAATTTTACAATTGGTATTATCTAGGACCTGTTTGTGGCTCTAGTGATCTCAAAACATTCCAGCTTGTTTGTGCCTTTATTTCCTTCTCGCATGTGTTCATCTTTTATATCTTCTAATATAAACCTTTATGTTGTTTTCTTGTTCCATCCAAAGCCTATTCCATGCTTCATTCCTTATGCTGTTATTTAATGCCTTTTTGATTCTGAGCCCTGAAATTCAGCACAGGTAACAAATCTATTAAAGAGGTGACATCTGTTCACCTTAGTAGGTTCACATGTTTGTGTTCACTGTCCATTTTGAGCTATATTTAGACAATCTCTTTTTAGCTATGCCAATTCCCATCAGACAAATTTGGCACCAGCTCTTTCCTTGGTTAGAAGTCTCTCTCTTGAATTACTAGACTACTACTTTCATCAATCCAGCATATGCATCACCTCTTCCAAGTTGTTTCCTGTCAACTGCCTTTTCCTACTCAGTCGTGGACATCAGTACAGACTGATCACAGTGACTCCCATACAATATATTTTTACATGTATGTTTCTGAATGAATGGTGGTTTAAGCCAATCAAAATTATTTTTGTAACTCCTATGTCCTTCACTACTGCCATAATTCGTAATTTTCTCTTTACTCTCTACTGGAGAGTTTCGTTACTCTTTACTCTTCACTGGAAAGTTTCTTAAACGGTAGATCACAGTAGTGTACAACAGTATCTAGTACACTAGATAATAACTTTGACATAATGAAACTAGCATCACTCCATACACGGTTAGTTTCCTGTTATTTGACCGTTATGCAAACTTGATACTTTGGGTAATACCACTGTAAAGGACTTTTTCCTTTCTGTTTCACTGAAATATATGTATTATTTCTCTGCCTCTCTCACCATTTCTTCTCCAACTTCAGCTTTCACAAGTCTTTCCCTGAGAAAATTTGTGATACACTCACCAACTCTTTATGTATAGCAGTATCACAACAATTGCACTGAAGTGCATTGCTGACAAAATTCATCCACTTAGTCCTATGAGATAGCTGAGACTGCGATGGAGTACAGATCCGAACATCCAGAGGTCCCAGATGGCAACACATTTTTGTCATCGCACACCATATGCCTATATTTTCAAGTTGTGCCCACACAGGAAAAGTGTGGAACTATTGCTCCATATAGGAAATCCTGACTTCTTCCTGGAGTTTCATGACATGAAAAGGGTTATCTATGCCCATTAAGTCTTTAATCATTAGCTTTAGTTCTCAGATGTTTAATTATAGAGAATATCGTTCAACGACATGTTTAATGTACATGAATGTTTCAAGAAAAAATTGAGTCCTAAAATAGTAAAAAATGTAAAAAAAAAAGACTTAAGTGGCATAAATGGAGAACACATTGAGAGAACCAAAAGAAAAATAATGCGAGGATGGAGGAGATGGCTAGAATACGGAATTGAATACAGCGAGAGTAAATCCAGAATAAGGTGTCAGATAAAAAAAAAAAAAGAATGAAAAGTAAATGAGCAAATGCAGAAAACAGGTAAGCGTGACTTGAATATCCTTTTCCTACGTGCCCCAAGTCTTTCTACCCTCAAGTATAATACAACATGATTTCAATATAACCCTCAAGTCACAGAATATCTTAATTTACAACTTATTGTAAGGTGTCTTGAGATTCAGGACCAACTATATCTTTTAAACATTCTTCTTATTTAGGTTCTCACGAGTTTAAAATCACTCAACTGCAAAAATAACTTCCAACATTTGGCCCAAAAAGAATACTACAGCTGTTCTATGGAGGACACAAACATACTATTCCCTATGCATCCCATAAGTACAACTAAAATTCTTGGGTGTTACGTATAAAACAAATTTTGTAAAAAGACTCTGAAAAGTGGAGAAAACAAGTGTATTAAAGAGGAACTGAGAACGAGGGAATGATGAGATGGATTTGTGTTCCCTGGATTTGTGTGTGTGTGTGTGTGTGTGTGTGTGTGTGTGTGTGTGTGTGTGTGTGTGTATACAAGTATGTCTTTGTGCTTGTGTGTGCCTGTGAGAATGTATCTTTAAGTGTGTACCTAGATTTTCTTTTTGCCTTATGTATCACAGACTTGGTCCTAAAGAAACCCAGAAATGTGCCAAATAGGCACAGATCAAAAATACCCCTAATAAAGACTGCTTTCTCCATTCAAGGTTAGGCAAGGGGTGTCTTACAAAAACAGAAAACTGTTAGACAATAATACTATAGTTTATCCAACCACAAAACTCTGGACAAACTTCTCACCAAAGCCAGCAAAGCCTAAGACGGACCTTAGAATTCCGTTGCACCAAACAATAATAAGGGCCCCAACTCATCGCTGGGGTAGTACCAGAAAAGCCTGAGCAGAGAACTGGCATTTTCAATAGTTCCATGTATTAATAAGGCACCCCTCTTTTCTTGGGTACCAGTAAGGCCTGCAGGGAGTAGGCCACTGCTTACTCATCAATAATAGGTAGCTCTCTCCCCTCAAGCATCAAGAGTAGCCAATGAGGAAATCCGGAATTCCGTCCCCACATGGCAGCACATCAGTTTCCTGTTGGAGTGGTATCACATAGCCTAGCTACAAGAGAAGGACATTAGAACAACATCCAGAGTTTCAAAACATACCCTAAATTTCCAAGTTTCAAATAAAAAAAAATCACTCTTTGTGTCAAGAAACAGAAAGCTCTCAACCTGAAAGAAAATTTAGAAGTACCAACAGAGAAATACCAGAGGACCAGTATTATCTGACTAAGGCTTTAAAGCTGCCATCATAAAATAGCCTAAATGAGCAATTTTGAACATACTTGAAAGTAATGAAAAAGTAGAAAGCATAAGTATATTTAATTTCAGCAGAAAAAAAGAACCAATGGAAATTTTAGAATGCAATGTAATACAATTAAATTATATAACACTATCTGAGCTGGTGCTAAATGTATGTAAAGCAACCATTTAAGACAACTATAAACAGCAGAGTGCTAGGTGATTTAAAATAAGGTGTCTACATTTCACTCAACCTGGTAAAAAAAAAAAAAAAAGTCCAGAAAACTACATAATGAAATACACACACACACACACACACACACACACACACACACACACACACACACACTGTGATAGCTAGAACAGCCACTAAAGAAGATATACAAAGAGAAACAACGAAAACAACACTCTAAGTATATAAGAAATTCATTTCAATATAAAAATACGTTTTAAAATTAAAAAATGGAAACACTATACTATGCAAACATTAATCAAAAGAAAGTAAAAGTAGATATACTGAGAACAGCTGACATAAACCAGAGAAAAGAAAATTACCAGAGATTAGAAAACAATATTACGTAATAATAAATGAATAATTCGTCATGAAAAACAACAGCAATCTGGAATGTTTATGAACCTAGAAACAGAGTAAATAAGTAAACCTTAAAAGAACTAAAAGAAATAGATAGTACAGCTGAAGACTTGAACATTACTCTCTGAATTCACAGAGCTAAGCAGAAAAGGAGCAAAAATGCAGAACTCAACAACACTATCAACCAGTGCAACATAATCCACTATTATTGAACACTCTCTCTAACAGACAATATTTTTTTTCAAGGGACCATGGGACATATTCATGATACCATAAAACAAACTTCAACAAATCTGAAATGCCTGAAACCAGGCAGTGTGTTGTCCAACTCCATTGGAGTCAAAGTAGAACACAGCAAGAGATAACAAGAAAATTTGTTACATACTTGGAAGCTAATCCATGGGTCCAGCAATAATCCTTAGGTAAGCTAAGGGTGAAAGAAGAAGCAACAGAGGAAATAAAATAATGCACTGAACTAAAAAAATAAAATAAAATGAAAGTACAACATATCAGATCAGATGCAGGCAAAGCAGTGGTAAGAAGAAAATTTATGACATTAACTGCAAACATTAGAAAGGAGGAAATGTTTCAGTTACTAAGCTCCCTCTTCAAGAAACTAGATTGAGAGGAAAATAATCCAAAACAAACAAACAAGGAGATAAAATAAGTTATCAATGAAACACAAGAGAGAAAAATAGGAAATAAAATGAAACAGAGCTTGTTCTTTAAAAAGAGAATCAGGGGCATCCGGGTGGCTCGGTCTGTTAAGCGTCTGACATTGGCCTAGGTCATATCTCATGGTTGGTGAGTTTGAGCCCCTGGTCGGGCTCTGTGTTGACACCTTGGAACCTGAAGCCTGCTTCAGATTCTGTGTCTCCCTCTCTCTCTGCACTTTCCCCCTTGTGCTCTCTCTCTCCCTAAAAACTAACATAAAACATTAAAAAATAATAATAACTAATTTACAAAAAAACACAATCAAATAGACAAACCTGTACCAAGACTGAAAAGAAAAAGAGGGGACTTTAGCAGTACAAACAATGAAATGGGATGGTACTACAGACCCTGCAGACATAAAAAAGATAAAAGAATTGCTCTGAACAATTGCACACATATAAATTTGACAAATTTGACAAACTTGACAGTACACCTCAGTTATCCAATATGAAATACATCCCTAAAATAGCCTGGTAACTTTTAAAAGAAATATCCAGACTTAGATAGTTACGCGGGAGATTTTAAGAATTAACGTGAAATCTACACAATCTTATAAAAAATATAAGAATCTACCAAACATTTTAATAATGAACATCAATTCTACACAAACTCTTTCAAAAGATAAAGGGAACCCATCCCAATTAATTCTATAAAGCCAATATTACCCTCAAGCCCAAACTAGACAGAGTGGAAAAAGAACACACTCAATAACCATCGTGACTAGAGAGGTAAAAATGTTAAAACAGTTATTTCTCAATATAGAAGTATAAATACACACCATGATCACAGGGGGTTTTTTCTGTCATGCATGGCTGGCTCATTATTCAAATACAATACAGTTTTCAAATGTAGTCTATAATGTTAACAGATTGAGAAAAAATACATGATATACCAACCAATTCAGAAAAAAATGTGACAAAATTCCATACTCATCCATTGTTTGAATAGTTAACATTTTAACTGTGAACAGAACTTAAGTTCCTCAACTGAGTAAAGAACATCTGTGAAACACACACACACACACACACACACACACAAAACTCTACAGTAATTTTATAAATAATGGTGAAGGACTGAATGCTTTCCCTTTAAAATTGTGAATGAAACAAAGTTGTCTCACATTCCCATTTACTAAACAATGTCTTACAAGTTCTAGTGAGTACACTATGACAAAACATAAAAGATATAAATATTGATACAGATATCCTGATATACATCAGAAAAGAAGAAACTGAACAATCCCTATTTTCACATGACATGACTGGATACTTACAAAATCCCAAGAATACCCAAAAACTCCTGGAACAATGAGTTAGCAGTCACAGGACACAATTCAACATACACAAATTGGGTTTCTGATGACAAAGGGCTGATATTAAAAATACAATACTAATTATAATTGATTTTTATTTTTTTTTTATTAAAAAATTTGTTTTTCAATATTTATTTTTGGGACAGAGAGAGACAGAGCATGAACGGGGGAGGGGCAGAGAGAGAGGGAGACACAGAATCGGAAACAGGCTCCAGGCTCCGAGCCATCAGCCCAGAGCCTGACGCGGGGCTCGAACTCACGGACCGCGAGATCGTGACCTGGCTGAAGTCGACGCTTAACCGACTGTGCCACCCAGGCGCCCCTATAACTGATTTTTAAAAAGTAAATAGGTATAATCTACCAAGACATATAAAAGACGTTGAGACTGAATACTACAAAAATTATGAACACTATGGAGATACACTATTATTTATGGATTGGGCGACTCAACATATTTTGAAACTAATTGATTTTAGTCAAGCTGGATTCTTGATTTACATGTTTATTTCAGTTCTTCTATAAATCCCAGCAAGGCAACAGTAGCTACAAGACCAGAGTGGCCTGACAAAGGGCTACCAGAATAAAGAGCTAAGAAACATAAATACATAAATAAGCATGTCTAGGCATTTTTGGACAATGTTGTAAAAGCAGTTTAATGCAGAAAACACTGTCTCTGAACTAAGGGAACAAATGAATATCTGTAGGGAAAAAAATCCTCATTAAGTCTCACCTAATTCAACAAATATGTCAACTGAGATTCAACACAAAGTATAAAACTATACAATTCTTAGGAAAAACCATGAGAAAATTTTCAGGCTCTACAACTAAGTAAAGTGCACATCAAATGCACAATACATATACTATGGGGATAAAGTGATAGGAAAAAATTTGTAAGCTGATTTAAAAATATTTTAAAGCTTCTGTATCTTTTGAAGATTATATTAAAAGGATGAAAAGCAAAATTGCAGGCTAACAGGCAATATTCACAAACCACACATCCAAAAGTAAAGGAAAGCAACTGAATATTATAAAGAAAGGAAGGACTGACAACTATTTAGTAGACAGATTCCTACGTTAGGTTTCCCGGTAGAGATCAATCTCTATGAAATCGGTATTAATCACATAAATAAATAGAGAATTTTAGGCACTATTTGAGGATCAGATGATTATGTTTTTGTTTACTATTAATATTTTTCCTTAACATTTACTATTACTATTCTTTCCTCCCCAAACATGAAGTATATAATAATATAACGTCATAACTTACATGTAGAAGTGATTTCCTTATATTTGTCTTTAAAATGATCCCTATTAATATTTCAGATTGTGTATAAAACAAACACTAGTTTCTACCTTTTCTCCTCCTTTTGTGGGGTGAATAAAAAGAACTGGAATTGAAAACATCCATCCATGATGGTCTTATGCACTTGAAAACATACAAATGAGACTCAAGAGGAAAGCACTTTATGGGGTGGGGGGGGGGGGATGTATGCTTCTTTCTATCTGGTACATGTCTAACATTATATTAACAATCTTGCAGTGCTAATAGTATGTTTGCATAAACAATTTGTACTTCAAACCAGTTTTCCATTTTCTAATGTATATCTCCAATTCTTGAAAATAGCAAGTCTTCCTTAATGAGTGGAGAAATCTTAACTCATAAAGAGAAAGTGTAGGGAGTAAATTTCATATATGCTTACACATCATCATTGAGTTTTTGAAGAAACTGCAATGTCACAAGCCGTATTATCTTATCAGCCTAGGATTCAGACATTAACTAATTAATTGGCTAATCAGAATTAGCCAATCCTCCATTACAATTAGGACAAAAGCATGTGATAGAGCATTCAAGAATCCTTAGCATTCAAACACACATTTAAGACTTCAACATGGGAGTGCACTACTTCATATTGTGGTGAGGGTAACCTGACGTTTGGCAAAATCACCTGTAATGGATAAAGTATTCCAAACTATGCTGTCAGCAAGTGAAATGCCAACATCTTGTGCTCCGTGGAACATAGGTAAAGAAAGATTTTGCTCTAGACTCATTCTGTGTCATGGTTTTGGAGATTATTCCAAAAATGTTAGCAGTTAGCCTCCTTCTGCCCACAATTCTGTAGAAGTTAACCAGTATCATTTTCTTTTAAATATTCAGCTCTATTTGTGACAAATGTATAATCACCTAAGTAACCATGACTTCAATGACTTTGGGAATATAAGAGCTCACAAAATTTCCCTAGCCCATGAGGAGACATAAGCCACCATCTAACCAATCCATCCCTCTAGAAGGCAATCCCATTTCCATTTTCCATTTTCCATTTCCATTTCCATTTCCATTTCCATTTCCAAGGCTAATTTTTTTCTTAATGATAGCATAATATATTAAATAAAATGTCCAAAATCTGAAGTCTACAAATTGATGAATTTTTTCCATGTCACTAATTGAGCCACTCACCAAATGTTAAAAACAAAAACAATTCCATATACCAACTTTTCTCCCATCGGCACATCAGATGCAGAATATAGCTCTATTCTGTCATCTGAGCACCAGATTAACTTGCATATTCTTAAGTAATATATGGATAGAACTAATTATGAGTCGAGTCTCCTTTGCTCCAAAACTCTTCAGTGACACTTTCATGTTGTCCAATGCATCAAAAAGTGCTTTTTTTTATTGCTGTATGATTTGCCTATGATATATTATCCTTTAAATGGTGTCTTCTTTCTTATATATATATGTTAGACATAACTGATAGTATTCAGGTCATACCCACAGATATCATAATACACAGATAATTTCTCTATTTGTGATACTGCACTCTGATAGGTACATAATGTCTAGTCAATGTCTTCCTGTAATGTTGGAAATTATTAGAAGAAGATCAACTTCCAGGCGTGACTAAAATGCCAACACTATAATCCCTGAAACTCTTTCCAGGAAAATGCAAAGTAAAAAATTATTTTCATAACACTAAAATGTTATTATCCCTTTTTACTGTACTGATGGTTGCTTCTACTGACGGTGCAAACAACGGGTAGTTTTGAGACTCCTGGCTCCCTACCAAACAGGAAATAAGACAGCAGCACCATAAAAGATGGAGGGTCCTAGATGTCATCATAGGAAGACATTAAACTGACCTCATCCATGGACACACTACATATGGAGCAAATGCTCCTAAGGAACTGACAGTTGGCCTGAATAACTTTCACAAAACAAAGGAAAAAGAAACCATACGGAGAGAGACAGAGACAGAGTAACAATGGCAACCTCCTTTACAAAGTGAACTACAGTGGGGAGGGAAAATACTGAGGGACCCACCCAGAGTCCCTCAAGATGAAGATAAGAAAACAGTTACACATAAGAGAAACTCCGTAAGGCTATCAGGTGATTGTTCAGCAGAAACCCTGAGGACAGGAGAGAGGGGCATGATCTGTTAAAAATGATGAAAGGAATAAATGTAGAATACTCTACCTAGCAAGACAGTCGTTCAGAATAAGTCACATAAGGGACGCCTGGGTTGCTGAGTCGGTTAAGCATCCAACTTTGGCTGGGGTCACGATCTCATGGTTTGTGGGTTCGAGCCTTGCATTGGGCTCTGTGCTGACAGCTAGGAGCTTGGAGCTTACTTTGGATTCTGTGCCTCCACCTCTCTCTGCCAGACCCCACTCGTACTCTGCCTCTCAATAAATAAATAAATAAATAAATAAATAAATAAATAAATAAATAAATAAATAAATAAATAAACAAACAAAAAAAGAAAGAAAGAAAGAAAAAGAAAGAAAACAAAACAAAAACAAAACAAAAAACCCCAACCAACCAACCAAACAACAAACCCCAAAAAGGTCAGATAAAGAGTTGACCAGACAAACAAAATTTAAACGAATTCATCGCTGCTAAAACAGACTTACAAAAATGTTAAAAGGTAATTCTTTAAGCAGAAAAGAAAGGGCTGTAACTAGACTCAACAAAATTATGAAAGCAAAAGTTTCACAGGTAAAAGCAAACAAATAAAAGAGTAATAACAGACCAATTATGTATAAAGCTAATATAAAGGCTAAAATAACAAAAGTAGTAAAAAAAAATTGTATCTAAAAACATAGCCAACAGACATTAAATACAAAGCACAAAATATGATACGATATACATAAAACACGGAGGAGGGGAGTAAAAATTTAGTGCTTCTAGAATTAGTTTTTGAAGGCGTTAAGATGGTGGAGTAGTATGGGGACCCTGAGCTTCTCTTGTCCTGAAACACAGCTAGATAAGCACCAAACCACTCTGAATACCCAGGATATTGATCTGAGGCTTAACGAAACAATCTGCATAGTTTGAGGTACAGGACTTGGAAGGTATGCAGTGTGGTGAGGTGAACTCAGAGAGAGAAGAGCTGCAGAGCTGTGAAACATTAGGAGCCATGTTCATGGAGAGAGGACAGAAAGAGAAAGAGAAAGGGGGAGAGTGCAGCACATTGGGATCATGCAAGAAAAGCACCGCCCCCCCCCCCCCCCAAAGTAGCTGGAGACAGAGAAAGAAAGAGTGAAAATACTTACAGAAGACTGGACAAAAACTATGCCTAAAACCATTGACAGGAAGGAGAGCATTTCAATACCACCAGAAGTCTGCAAATAGTGGAGCACAGAGTCTGAAGGTTCAAAGCTCAGAACCTGGCAGTACTCTGGTGAGGAAACAGGCAGAATTCCCCCGGAGTAGGCAGTGGAGTCTGAGGGCTCTGTTTCCCAGGAGGAGAAGTGGTTTCCCCTGCTTGGAGCACATTTGATAGAGGTCATGCAGCCTCCCCACAGGCAAAAGTCCTAGCAGACCCCAGAGAGCAGCCAGTGTTTACTGATATCGGAAAAAAGATGCTGAAGGTGAGCAAAACCCGGCACCAGTTGTGTGTTTGTGACTTGCCATAAACACATAGCCTCTGCTGCTGTGTGATCATGCAAACGTTTTCAGGGACAGGCCGACACCGGGTCATTGCTGGGCAAGAGCAACCCCAGAGAATCAGAACAGGTCTCTGAAGTGTGGGTTTTTGAAACACAGCCCCATCTGAGATAAAACTCTGGAGGAAGGTGCCACCTGGCAGGCAGACAGCATGGACACGGACAGGATAGAGGCAGGGCACAGATGGAGGCCTGAGACAAAGGAGGGATGCTTGATCGTGGGTGGGTAAGGGGATGGGGGGTCCTGCACCAGAGACTAGGGAGCTAGGTGAAGTAATTTTCACTTCCATCACATGTGCACACACACAGACCGACCTCAGTGAGCTAGGCAGAGCCACCAAGGGCAGAATGGAGCTGTTACACCAAATCCTGCCTATCCATTCACTCTGGGCTCATCCCCCAGAAGATCAACCTGCTTATCACTCTACCGACTATACTGTAGTCGGTACGGGGGAAACTGGATGTAACTTCATTAAGGTTTAAATGTGTTTGTTGGTTTGTTTATTCGTTCATTTTCTTTGCTTCTGTTTTTGCTTAGATTGTTTTATTTTTTCTTTCCCTTTCTTGGATACAGAAAGAATAAATTCTTTTTTATTTTTTAATTAATTAATTAATTAATTAATTAATTAATTAATTAATTTTTAAATATTTTGTTACACTTTTACTTTTCTTTAGCTTATTTTATTGTTACATTATTTAATTTTTTTATTTTTAAATTTTTGTAGCTTTATTTTCCTTTCTCTTTTTTACCTATTCTATCAAGCTTCTCTCAACAAGCAGACGAAAACACACCTAGGATATAGTTTCCTTTACCTGATGTTGTTTTTAATTTTTTAATTTTAATGTTTCATTTTATTAATTTTTCACCCCAAAAGAAAGAACAAGAAGAAATGACAGCCAGAGATATGAAAAAACTTTTCATTATGTTTATATATTTGTTTTTTCAGAGAGAGAAAGCAATCCAGGGAGGGTCACAGAAAGAGAATCCCAAGCAGGCTCTGCACTGAGAGTTCTGCAACGCAGGGCTTGAACTCATGAACCAGGAGATCATGACCTGAGCCAAAACCAAGAGTCAGATGCTTAACCAAGTGAGCCACCCAGGCGCCTCTATGCCCAGGGATTTAATCAACACAGGTATGAGTGAAATGTCTGAACTAGAAGTTAAAACCATGACTATGCGAATGCAAGCTGGGCTTGAAAAAAAAAAAAGCATAGAAGACACCAGGGAATGCCCTGATGCTGAGACAAAAGAACTAAAATCTAGTCAGGCCAAAGTTTAAAAGGCTATATCCACAATGCAATCTCGAATGGAGGCCATGGTGGCAAGAGGATGGATGAAGCAGATGTGACAGGAGGGAAGGGGGGCGGGGGGGTAGTAGGGAGGAAGGAAGGAAATTAAAAAAGGATGGGTTGCTGGCAGCCGAGCTATCCCAGCCTGAGTGGCAAAGCCCGGGGCTGTGGACAGATTGGTGACCGCAGGGCGGCCCACCGACAGTGAAGCTTCTTGTACTCCCGCTTTTAGGTAATTTGGCCTTAAAACTACCTGGGGTATTGTCTGTTGGGGAATTGCCCTCGGCAGGGCCCCTGGGAAAAGAACCATTAGGGAAGAAAATAAGGTTCCGCAAGATATGGTGCGGCCTTACGTTTAGCCCTTGCCATCCCCTACGGAGACTCCTCCACTTACAGGAAGGATAGCCTCATACCTTTGCCAGCAAAGAGGGCCTGTAAAGGAGACACATATGGATCTGAAAGCCTCACGCCGGCAACTAAGGACTGTATCTCTGGGCACGGGTGACTTCAACCCCTAGGCCCACCTGGCCCCCCCGCCAGGAGACATTCCAGATGATGACTGAACCTAGTCGGTTAAGCTACAGAATGGTTCATTGGTTCCTACGTGCATTGTCTCTCTGAGAATGTATGAGGCATGGGTTTCTAAGCCTTTTTCAGCCCCTTCCTGGCACCTCGGACCGAGGCAAACACATTGTTCTTCTGGCCTCATGTGGTTAGGAGGTCGTGTCCCTGTAGCTGTTCCACTTGAGGTGTTGAGAAATGGAGGGCCTTTCACGAGAACAGCAAAGCAAATGCTTTGTAGATTATAGATAAATGCAGACGCATAATGGAATGATGTAAGAAATTAAGCTATAATCAAAGGGTATGCGGGAAAGTTAGGGGAAAATCGCCATGTTCTTTCTTAAAGGTTGATGACACACAGGAACTTTTTCAAAATTAGGTAATGTTAGAAAAACATAGATGATGTATGTTACGAGGAAATCACTCGCATATATAATGCCACGTTTGCTACAATAAATCGGCCAGTTCAACACACTGCTGTTGTCTGTGTCCATTTTTATTTTAGTTTAGTTTTTTTTATTTTCTAGTTTTTTATTTTAGTTTTAGTTTTTTATTTTCTAGTTTTTTATTTTACTTTTGTTTCACTTTCACCGACGCCATTCTTCCTTCGGGAACCCCTGGTTGCTGAAGCTGGTCTCCGGCAGTGGATGGTTAGGAGATGGATGAAATAAGTGAAGAGATTGGGAGGTACAAGCTTCTAGTTATGAAATAAAAAAAAGCTGGGGCACGTGGATGGCTCAGTCAGCTGAGCATGAGACTTGGGCTCAGGTCATGATCTCACAGCTTGTGGGTTCGAGCCCTGCATTGAGCTCTGTGCTGACAGCTCAGGGCCTGGAGACTGTTTCAGATTCCGTGTCTCCCTCTCTCTCTGCCCCTCCCCTGCTCATGCTCTGTCTCTCTCTCTCTCTCTCTCTCTCTCTCACAAATAAACACGAAAAAAATTTTTTATAAAATAAAATTAAATTAAAATATAGTAAAATACTTAAATTAAAATAAAATAAAATAAAATAAAATAAAAATAAAAATAAAATAAAATATCCCAGGAATGAAAAGTACAGCAGAACTAGGAAAGGACTCCATTTACATCTGAAACTAACATAACATTGCATGTGAACTTCATGTCAATAAAATAAAATAATAAATAAATAAATTGCTTATAAGTCCCTATATCCTCAAATGTTCTTTTAACCGGTTTTCACATGTTTCTGATTACCTCCTTAATAAATGAGTAAATAAAAGACAGTACTATTCTGTGCTTACAACAATCTATGAACGCATCATTATATATAAGTAAATAAATAAAAGCAGTCTCCACGTAAAAATGACTTAACAAGTAAAAAAGCTTGGTTTTATTAATTGACTAACCCATGAATACACATCCTTTTTCCTTTTTGGTTCTGTGGTTGCATTAGGGCCCTCAGGCTATTATTTGTCTAGGCAGCCACACATGTCAGTTTTTGCACTGAGTTTTTGCACTGAGGTTTGCAATGTTGTTGTGTAGCCTATGCCTATGGAGATGGTTAAGAGTACATAACTAGGAAGGGAAAGAAGGAAAAAGAGAAAATTTATTTCCCACAGGGTCAGAAGAAGTACAGATGGAATTCCTAAAGTTCTTAAAATGTTGCCAACAGCATGATGAGAGTTCAAAGTCCCATAAACTCCACAATTCATAAGGAAGTCAGAATTGAGTGTTTTCTGGTGCAAGAAGCAGCGACCCTCCTGCAGTTAGCCGGTATTCTATCAGCTGTTTATGAGTCTTGTCTGCAGCCAAAGTAACTTGGATACCCTTCTCTGTGCAGGGAAATTCAAGATTTATTACCTAGAGGAGATTTATTACAACAGAGGAGGAGATAAAATAAATGAATAGATAAAGTGACGAGGAATAGGTGGTAATAGGAAGAGGGAAGAAGGGAAACATTCTTTTCCCCTAAAATCCACAAACAAAACCCATGCAAACACACCTAATGACCACCTGATGAAATGCCATGAAACAACAATCTGAGGAAAACAGAGTTATCATTATACATATGTTACTTGGAAAATAATGCTTCTCTCATAGCCCTTCCCAACTTCCAACTGCTAGACTGCTGACTATGTAAGTCTTCCCTCTGCTAGTCTAACTGTATGAGTACTGGTTTTTCTGTGGAGTTGGGGGGCAGTAGGCGGTGGTTGTGTTTTTGAGAGGCACTAACAGTGCTGCAAAAGACAAGACCACCAGTCTTGGAATGTTACAATTCAAAACTGAGAACTATGTACTCCCTATCATCAGTTTTACAGGGTTTTCACAGGCATTCACTCATTCCCCCAACCCACAACTGTCATTGAAGACTGACACCAAGATGTTAAGAGGAGATAAATGGCTTGCTTGTGACGGTGGCTAGTGACAAAATGAAAAAGGAGCAGCAGTACTGTACTTAGTTCCACAAGCCCTCCCTCAAAGCCAAAACTCCAAAAGCCTAAAGGCTACCATGGTACACACGTGAAAACATAATGCTCTACAAGGTTACATAGCTTGATAGAAAGCTTTTATTTTTATTCTTCTCCCTTGCCCTTTTCTTCCTGATAGGGAAGGGCTGATAACCATTCAGGCGAGAGAGAGAGAGACCTAGCAGATACTTAGAGGACTTTCTCAATGCTAAAAAAAGGATCATAGTTTCATTTTCAAGTGCCATATGCGGTAATCCTCCCATGTGGGCATACCACATGACTCGACATGACAGAAGGGTTCACTCACAGAAAAAGTCTCCAAGGCATCAAAGCAAGTTCACTCTGAGGGAGGAAACTGAGCAAAACTAAATAGTAGCACATGTTTTCTACATGTCCTCAACCTCACTGATCATCCCGCATACAGTCCTTCCATCAACTGTCAGTTCCATTCACTGTTAAGGTACATAATGGAGCGTCGCATAGATAAACAAACTTACCAGGATCATAAAAGTAAAGGAAGGAAGGAAGGAAGCATAGCACTATCAGGATTAGAACTCTTACTGTGGCTCAAGTCAATTCCAGTGATGGGAGTGCTGGAAAAGGAACAAGACTACATTTAACTTTATCTGTTGTTTGACACTCCTGGTTTCTCACATAAACCACCTGAAAAAGTATGTGTTCTACACATCTAGCTTTCTTTCTGCCCAGCCACTGTAAAGACAGAGTTTGTGCACTCTGAACCTTAACACAGGAAGAAACAAAGAAAAACCGAAAAACCAAAAAACAAGTAAAACAAAAACCTAAAAGTGGATGCATAGCCATTTTACATTTTACATTGGGCCTTCTTAAAAGGGAATGAAAATATTAAAGATCTTACTCTACCAATGGCAAAAGTGTTGGAAATTTTGGTGGCAAAGGTATTGCTACTGGCATCTTTTCTATGTGCTATACTAAATGACCAGCATGTCTTTAGGTTGGTGATCACACCAAAATGACCAACTTTGAACCCGCCAGTCATTATACACACAGTGCCTAGAGAAAAAGAAAGACAAAATGGGTATGGGTCATTTTAAATTAACAAACAGAGTTCACTAGGAAAATATAAAGATGGGGGAGCATAATTCTAATGCATTCAAAAAACCTGGGTAGAGCACAGTAATAACGTAAATGTGCAGTCTATGGCACAGGCCACGTTGCCCAGGAGACAAACTAATACATTAATGTTTTATTTAGCACAGAACAAGCATGCTTTTAAGAAACCCCCCCTCTCCCAAAATCGTCACCAATAAAGTGTCAACCACAAACCCATATGCATGCCCTTTTATAAATAGACACACGATACCAAGTTAGAAGTCCCTTTTAATTAACAAAAAAAAAAAAAAAAAGTCTAGTAACGTAAGAGACTCCAGAACAATTTGGAAATTGTGCATGCACCATTGGAGTACGATACAAACACAATACATTTGTCAATCAATCCCTGGGGAAATGATGGATATGGGGGAAGCGGCGGGGGGGGGGGGGGCAGGGAGACAATTCAATCTAAAGATTTTAAGAATGAGACTCTAAAATGGAAGAAAAATATAATGCACTGATATTATAACACAAAGACATCAACTGATCCAAAACGCAGATGGCAACAGAAATCCAAGGCTGGCTGAACCTATGTGAGTTCTGGTATGAGAGAGGCCACAGAAATAAAAAGGATGGAAGGTCTTCGCCTCCCACTGGCAAGACTACTGAAAATCAAAGAAATACCAATTGATGATACATTATGTAACTGATTTTATAAAAGTTCTTGTATTACATTTTTTCCATATAGTATGGATAACTCCTCATGCTCAAGTAAGTCAGGAGAACTAAGGTGCCCAAAGAATATCTAAAAGCTAAGAACAGGAGGTGGATCCAACATGGCGGAGAAGCAGGAAGACTTGAAGTTCCCTCATCCCTCAAACACAGCAGTGTTGAGGGCAAAGGACTTTGAATTCCAAGAGTCCGGGCTACAGAGTGACAAAGACATTTCCAAGGACCTGGCAGGGATAGATACATGACTATGAACTGGGAGAGATAAAATGGTCTGTGTAGCCATGGATGGGAGGGATCCCCTTCTGCAGAGAGACAAAAGGAAGAGGAAGAGAGGCTGGGAGAGTGTAAGACTGCACCTGGGCAAGAGAAAAACCACCGACCAGGACGGGCAAAGATCCAATTTCTAACTGTGGGGCTTTCTCTGGCCTGGGGCCAGCTGCCCTTTTGTGCACGTGGGGAGAAGGGGATTCAGTCTCAGCCTCACTACCTGGTTCAGAGACTCAGTCTGCAGTGGGAGAAAGCAATCCCCTTCTTGGAGTGCTGTGGGAAGAAGGTTTATAACCGTTCAGAGGAAAATGACTTCCTGCACCCGCCAGCCAGAGGCAATATATCAGTGGCACAGACTGGCGCTTCCTTGGAACTGGGGCGCATGCAGGGGGACCCTTTAAGACATCAAGGTTTAAGTCCCAGTCAAGTACCAAGGAGATGTGGGAGTCAGCGGAGTGGGACAAACCGCACACAGCATTGAGGCAATGCAGAGTGGCTCTTCCCTGGAACCCACGTGTGTGGAGTGGCACCCCTTAAGACATCAGTGTTTAAATCCCAGCTGAACGCCAGGGAGGTATGGGAGTTGGCAGAGCAGGACAAACAGCCTGGTTCACGCACATGGCACTGCAAGGACGGCCTAACAGACTGGTTTGGGACACTCACTCCGTGGAGGAGAGACTGGGGTGTCGTCCTTTTTCTCCCCATCACCGATAAGGTGGGGCTTCAGGGAACAGACAGTGGCCGCCCACAGTGGAGGCGAGACCCACCGACACCAAACCACACACCTCCGTGCCTGGTAACTGCGTCATCTACCAGAGCAGGATTGGCATTGACCAAGCACACAGCCCCTCCTCCAGACCAGCACTGCCACCAGTTCCAAGGCACCCAATGGTTTTGCATTTCCTGATTTAATTTTTGGACATTTCTTATTATACATGTATTTTTTTCTTCCTTTTCTCCTTCTTATTTCTTCCCACCTCCAGTCTGATTATTGTTGGTATGTTTCAGCAGACATATTTAATCTATTCTCTTATGCCTATTCTATATGTCCTTCTTTATTTTCTTCTCTCTCTCTCTGGATTAAGCCCTAGAGTTTCTCTGCCTGCTCAATTTTCTTTTCTTTTCTTTTTTCCCTGCCTCTCATTTCTCTTTGTATGGGTAAGGCCTCTTCTACCAACACCACCCCCACCCCAATGATTTGCTAGAACTGGTGTTTTGGGTGTTGTTGTTTTTTTTAAGTTCTCTTTGTTTGTTTCCTTTTCCAGGGGTACATCAATGAAGAAATCAAAGCCTGGTGCGGGGTCCAAAACATCATTATGAGTAGGGAGATAAAGCAACCAGAGTCACAACAACAGAGTGCACTTAACAGCTCTCCAAAAAACACCTCCTGAAGGGCCACACCCTGGACAGTACATGACCCCTCTTGAATACAGTAGTGCTCACAGGTGCAGGAGACACATAACAAGCTTTTAAAACCCTTAATGAACAGAAAACTAGCCAAAATAATGAACCAGAAGAATTCTCCTCAAAAGAAATTCCAGGAAGAAATGACAGCCAAAGAATTGATCAAAACAGACATAAGCAATATAACTGAACAAGAATTTAGAATAACAGTCATATGATTAATCGCCGGGCTTGAAAAAAAGCATACAGGACAGCAGAGAATCTATTGCTGCAGAGACCAAGGAACTACAAAATACTCATGATGAATTAAAAAATGATGTAAATGAGGTGCAAAATAAACTAGACAGGGTGACAGTGAGGACTGAAGAGGCAGAGGGGAGATTAAGTGAAATAGAAGATAAAATCATGGAAGGAGATGAAACTGAGAAAAAGAAGAGAGGGAGACAGGGGAAGAAGGTGCACTTGAACAAATCATAGCTGAGAACTTCCCCAATCTGGAGAAGGAGACAGACAATGAAATCCAGGATGCGCACACAACTTCCTTCAGACATAGCAGGATTCAATATTCTCCATGAAATATAGTGAAGCTGGCAAAATACAAAGATAAAGAGAGAATTCTGGAAGCAGCTAGGGATAAATGGGCCTTAACCTAGTAGACAAACAAGGGTGGTGGCAGACCTATCTACTGAAAATGGCAGGCCAGAAGGGATTGGCAGGAAATATTCAATGTGATGAACAGGAAAAATATGCAGCCAAGAATCCTTTATCCAGCAAGCCTCTCATTCAGCATAGAAGGAGACAAAGATTCCCCAAACAAACAAAAACTGAAGGAGTTCATCCCCAACAAACCAACCCTACAAGAGATCCTAGGGGGACTCTGTGAGTGAAATGTTGCAAAGACCACAAAGGACCAGAGACATCACCACAAGTATGAAACCTACACATAACACAATGACACTAAATTCTTAACTTTCAATAATCACTCTGTATGTAAATGGACTAAATGAGCCAATCAAAAGATATAGGGTATCAGAATATATTAAAAAAAAAAAAAAAAAAAGACCCATCTATTTGCTGTCTACAAGAGACCCATTTCAGACCTGAGGACACCTTCAGATTGAAAGTGAGGGCATGGAGAGCTATCTATCATGCTACTGGAAGTCAAAAGAAAGGTACAGTAGTCATACTTAAATCAGACAAATTAGATTTTAAACTGAAGGCTGTAAGAGATGAAGAAGGGCATTATGTCATAATTATAGGGTCTATCTATCAGGAGGAGCTAACAATTATAAATGTCGATGCATGCAATGTGGAGGCACCCAAATACATAACACAATAAATCACAAACATAAGCAATCTTATTGGTAAGAATGTGGTAACTGAATGGGGCTTTACGCCTCCACTTAAAATGGACAGATCATCTAGACAGAGAATCAGTAAAGAAACAATGGCCCTGAATGATACACTGGACGAGATGGATTTGACAGGTATGTTCAGAACTTTTCATCGAAAAAACAGCAGAACACACATTCTTCTTGAGTGCAAATGGAACACTCTCCAAGACAGATCACATACTGGGTCACAAAACAGCCCTCAGTAAGTATAAAAGAATTGAGATCATACCGTGCACACTTTCAGATCACAATGCTATGAAACTTGAAATCAACCACAGGAAAAGGTTTGGAAAACCTCCAAATGCATGGAGGCAAAAGAATATCCTACTGAAGAATGAATTGGTCAACCTGGCAATTAGAGAAAAAACAAAAAAATATATGGAACCAAATGAAAATGAAAACACAACAGTCCAAACCCTTTGGGATGCAGCAAAGTCAATCCTAAGGGGAAAACTCATTGCAATCCAGGTCTATCTCAAGATAACAAGAAAAATCCCAAATACAAAATCTAACAGCACACCTAAAGGAACAAGAAGCAGAACAAAAAAGAAACCCAAGGCCAGAAGAAGAAGAGAAAGAATAAAGAGAAGAGAAGAAATAAATAACATAGAATCAAAAAAACAAAAACAAAAACAAACAGTAGAACAGATCAATGAAACTAGGAGCTGGTTTTTTGAAAAAATAAACAAAACTGATAAAACCCTAGCCAGACTTCTCAAAAAGAAAACAAAGAGAAGAACCAAATAGATACAATCACAAATTAAAATGGATTTATCACAACCAACCCCTCAGAAATAGAAGCACTTATCAGAGAATACTATGAAAAATTATATGCCAACAAACTGGACAACCTGGAAGAAATGGACAAATACCTAGACACCCACACACTACCAAAACTCAAATGGGAACAAATAGAAAGTTTGAACAGACCCATAACTAGTGAAGAAATGGTATCAGTTATCAAAAATCTCCCAACAAATAAGAGTCCTGGGTCAGATGGCTTCCCAGGGGGAACTCTAGCAGACATTTAAAGCAGTTAATACCTAACCTTCTCAAGCTGTTCCCAAAAATAGAAATGGAGGGAAAACTTCCAAACTCATTCTATGAAGCCAGCATTACCCTGATTGTCAAACCAGTCAGAGACCCCAATAAAAAGGAGAATTACAGGCCAATATCCTTGATGAACATGGATGCAAAAATTCTCAACAAGATACTAGCAAATCGAATTCAACAGCATATAAAAAGAATTATTCACCACGATCAAGTGGGATCCATTTCTGGGCTGCAGGGCTGGTTCAATATTGGAAAATCAATCAATGTGGTACATCACATTAGTGAAAGTAAGGATAAGAATCATATCATCCTGTCAATAGATGCAGGAAAAGCATTTGACAAAATATAGCATCTTTCTTAATAAAAACCCTCAAGAAAGAGCTGGGATAGAAGGAACATACTTAAACTATGTTCATAAAAGCTATATATGAAAAGCCCACAGCTAATATCCTCAATGAGGAAAAACTGAGAGCTTTCACCCTGAGATCAGGAACACAACAGGGATGTCCACTCTCACCAACATTGTTTAACATAGTGTTGGAAGTCCCAGCATCAGCAATAAGACAAAAAAAAAAAAAAAAAAAAAAAAAAAAAAGAAATAAAACACATCGAAATTGGCAAAGAATAAGTCAAACTGTAACTTTTTGCAGATGACAGGAGACTGCATGTGGAAAACCCGACAGACTCCACCAAAAGGCTGCTAGTACTGACACATGGATTTGGCAAAGCCATAGGGTACAAAATCAATGTATAAAAATCAGTTGTATTACTATACACCAATAATGAAGCAACAGAAAGAGAATTCAAGAAATCAATCCCATTTACAATTGCCCCAAGAACCATAAAATACCTAGGAATAAACCTAACCAAATATATAAAAGATCTGTATGCTGACAACCTTACAAAACTTATGAAGGAAACTGAAGAAGACACAAAGAAATGGAAAGCATTCCATGCACATGGATTGGAAGAATAAATATTGTTAAATTGTCAATTCTAACCCAAAGCAATCTACACATTCAGTGCAATCCCAATCAAAATCGCACCGGCATTCTTCTCAAAGCTAGAACAAACAATCCTAAAATTTGCGTGGAACCACACAAGACCCCGAACAGTCAAAGTAATATTGAAAAAGAAAACCAAAGCAGGAGGCATCACAACTCTAGACTTTAGCCTGCACTACAAAGCTGTAATCATCAAGACAGTATGGTATTGGCACAAAAACAGACACATAGGACCAATGGAATAGAACAGAGAACCCAGAATTGGACCCACAAATGTAGGGCCAAGTAATCTTTCACAAAGCAGGAGAGAGTATCCAATGGAAAAAAAAAAAGATATGAAAAATTATATATTAGCGAATGGTGCTGCAAGAACTGGACAGCAACATGCAGAATGACACTAGACCACCTTCTTACACCATATACAAAAATAAACTCAAAATGGATGAAAGATCTAAATGTGAGACAGGAAACCATCAAAACCCTAGAGGAGAAAGCAGGCAACAACCTCTTTGACCTCAGCCGCAGTAATTTCTTACTCTACACATCTCCAAAGGCAAGGACAGTAAAAGCAAAAATGAACTATGGTGACCTCATCAAGATAAAAAGGTTCTGCACTGCAAAGGAAACAATCAACAAAACTAAAAGGCAACCGGCAGAATGGGAAAAGATGTTTACAAATGACATATCCGATAAAGGGTTAGTATCCAAAATCTCTAACGAACTTATCAACCAACACCCGAAAACAAATAATCCAGTGAAGAAATGGGCAGAAGACATGAATAGACACTTTTCTAAAGAAGACATCCAGATGGCCACCAGACACATGAAGATATCCAGATGGCCACCAGACTCAGAACTCATGTTCAGAGAAATACAAATCAAAATCATATTGAAATACCCACCTCACACCAGTCAGAGTGACTAAAATTAACAACTCAGGCAACAACAGATGCTGGTGAGGATGTGGAGAAACAGGAACCCTCTTGCACTACTGGTGGGAATGCAAACTGGTGCAGCTGCTCTAGAAAACAGTGTGGGGGTTCCTCAAAAAATTAAAAATAGAACTACCCTATGACCCACCAATAGCACTACTAGGAATTTGCCCAAAGGACACAGGAGTGCTGATGCATAGGGGCACATGTACCCCAATGTTTACAGTAGTGCTTTCAACAATTGCCAAATTATGGAAAGAGCCTAAATGTCCACCAACTGAAGGATGGATAAAGAAGATGTGGTTTATATACACAATGGAATACTACTTGGCAATGAGAAAGAATGAAATAATGCCATTTGCAACAACACGGATGGAACTGGAAGGTATTATGCTGAGTGAAATAATTCAGTCAGAGAAAGACAGATATCATATGTTTTCACTCATATGTGGCTCTTGAGAAACTTAACAGAAGACCACGGGGGAAATATATATAGTTACAACAGACAGGGAGGGAGGCGCATCATAAGGGAATTAAATACAGAGAACAAACTGAGGGTGGATGGGGGGGTTGCAGGAGGGAGGAGAAAGTGGGTTAGGGGCATTGAGGAGGGCACTTGTTGGGATGAGCACTGAGTATCGTATGTAAGTGATGAGCCACGGGAATCTACCCCCAAAACCAAGAGCACACTGTACACACTGTATGTTAGCCAATTTGAAAATAAATACTACTTAAAAAAGTAAAAAATCAAATCAAATCAAATCAAATCAAATCAAATCAAATCAAGCTAGAATATTTCATGATAGCCTTTAAAAGGTATTAATTTCTTTTTTACGTCAGTGTAACAGGCCCACCCTTCAGTTTCTTGTGGGAGCCACTAAGAAAAAATATAGAAAAAACTTTGTGATACTTGGACAGTAATGCAGCAGTAAGGAAGGTCTGGAGAAAAGCATCTTCTCAGTAAGAAAATGCTAGGCTTGATCTAGCTACTTAAGGAGACGACAACTCTCCCAACCCCCACAACTTTACAGGCAGGGTTTGAAACCCCACAAAAAGGCATTAGTGAATGTCAATTAAAGTTTAGTGTTTTGCATTCAACAGACAAAAAAAAAAAAAAAAAAAAAAAAAAAAAAAAAAAGAACGGCAAAGCCTACTTGTAAAAGTAGTGCTTGTGAAAAGGAGAAGAAATGCCTCACAGTTCCTGTCATTTAAAAGGTATACAAAGTTTTTGTTTGTTTTCCAGGCACCTTGAGAGGGAACACTACAGATGTAATATGTATAGGGAAATAAAATATGGCTAAGTTACTGAAAACAAATCTCATACTCTAGATAACAGTACCTTCCCTGCATTTGCTTGTCACAACAAATGTAAAATGAAGAAGGCTATATATAGATTGATGACATTACTTGATGAAAACACTAATTCTGTCAAGTTGTGTCAACTTCCAACAATAAGACTATAATGTTCAGAACGATGCCCACTAGGAATCAATAAATGTAGGCTGAAGTAGAGTCTGCACAAGAGTCACCATTTTAAAAATATTTAAATGTGTGTGCTCTACTCTCTATGACTGACTGTAAGACAGCCCTCAGGAAAATAAGGAGTCAGAACATACATATCCCGTCTACCAGGAGATGGCCATATTTGCTTCTACCTCAACAAGACATTAAGTGGCCCTACTAGTTACTGGCTTACATATATAAACACTGGCCTGAAAAACAGTTTTGCCAAATAAACCAGAGTACCCATTCCCCAGAGGACATGTATACATCCTCCAGCCAAGGAACAATTCCTATTCTCCCACATCAAACCACAATGGGATTGGAGAGAATGTCCATTCAACAAAAGAGAATAAGCATAGAGAGACACATCAGTTCAAACATCCTCCAATTTACAATCTGCAGCAATGATGGGCAAAGGCCATCTCAAAACAACCTCCCTGTTTTTGAATACGATCATAAAAAATGTGTAAAGTATTTCTTTAAAAAAACTCCTAAAAGGTCTTAAAGCTTAGAAAATAGCAAGGAAATTCCAAATTCAAAGTGGGAAAAAAGAACTCAGAGCACACAAAGTGACCGTCCGGTAATACAGGAACAGAAGCCAAATACCAAGGGTAAGGGTACTGGTAAAGGTGAATCTAATAGGAGACTGACCCTGCCCACAACCAGCTGGGACCCAAAGGGCTGTCCCGTCACAAGTACCTCAGCCAAAAGCCAACCTGTCTTCCTAAGGACTTAAAACCTAATGATTCTACACTGCCAGGCCAGCACAGGGAACCCCAAGTGTCAACCAAGAGACACCTCAGACACCATTCAAATGAAATGCAACATGACTTAAAAAGGAAGTCCGGATCATCCTCTCCTTCATGGCATTCTTAAAGAAACCATATTTTTACATATAGTGCACAACACAATATAGACTCACCGGGTAGTGGGGGGCTTAGTTGTTAAGTCTGACTTTGGCTCAGGTCATAATCTCACAGTTCCTGAGTTGAGTCCCACATCAGGTAAGTCAAGCCCCACTTTGGGTGACCTCGAGCCTCACTTTGAGTGAGCACAGGCCTCACTTCAGATGACCTCCAGTCCTGCTTTGGATGACCTCCAGCCCCACTCCAGGTCACCTCAAGCCCACTTCTGGTGAGCTCAGTTCCCACACTGGGTGAGCAAGAGCACCACTCGGGTAAAACATGAGTCCTGGGGGAGACCCATTTCTCTCGCTCTTCTCTCTCTCTCTCTCTCTCTCTCTCTCTCTCTCTCTCTCTCTCATCTCCCCCTTTTGAGATTCTGTCTCTCTCTGTCCCTTGTTCACTTGCACCCTCTCTCTCTCAAATAAATAAATAAATAATAAACAAACAAACAAACAAATAAATAAAAGAAATTTTGAGAGGGAGAGAGAGAAGGAGACGGAGAAGGGGTGGGAGAGGAAAACTACCTACAACAGTCAGGCTCACACAGACCTTAGAACTTGAAACTAGTGAAAAGATATCTTCAAGGACAAAAAGAACCTTGCAGAAGTGATCAAGTAGATGTGAAAAACAATCATAAAAAAATCTTTCAGAAAATAAATAAGGCAATGAATGAAATTAAGAATCAAGTGGAATGGGTTTAAGGGATATATTTATTTACACACTCAAGTTGAAAAGAAAATTAGAAATGGAAGCTGCTGAGAAGAAACTGCTGAGAACTCACCATGGAAAGCAAAGCAAAACAAAACAAACAAACAAACAATAATAACAAAAACAGAAGAGTAGATGAGTCAGACTAAGTGAAAAGGTCTAATACAGGTAAAATCCAAGTCCTAAATCATAATTATAAATACACAATCTTCCAAAATAAGGCCAGAAACCTGTCATTTGCCAATAGGGTATAAGGGAGAGGAGTATGGAATTCTCAAGCCCTTCTTCTGCCCTAGAAAAGGACAAAAAAGCTAAGTACTTCTGACCTTTGGTGGTTTCAATATTCATGCTGTAATTTCAACAGTAACCATTAAAATAACAGTGAGAAATGGTTTAAATTCACTAAGGAAAGAGAAATAAAAGACAGCATCATTAAAAAAAACTAACCAATCCAAAAGATGTGAAATGCGGCAGGGGAAAAAAACTGTACTCAAAAGGCTGGACAAGTAGAAAGCACCACTGAAAAGTAACATGCATCAACAGATTACATCAACTTTAAATGGGCAACACAAAAAGCCCGAAGTATAGTGTATTGAAAACACAAATATAGCTCAGGTTTATCAGCATTTAGCTATGACCTACAGATACCATAAAAGTGAAAACGAACTTAAAAACACTATGTGAATACTAAACAAAAGGATAAAATTCATGGGAGATATAGTACTTTTAATTTGCATGTCTTAACAGTCACGAAGTAGTTAAGTGTGAAACTAGCACATATACAAGGAGAAATGGCCCAAACTGCATTCCTTGAAGGAGAATTTAACAGATAAATTGGAAGTGATCTGGAATTGATAGAATAAGCAGATAAAACAAGCTACAGCAAAACAGAAGAGTACAAGAAAACAACTGATAAACTAGGCTACTGAACATAAATAGAACATTGCACCCAACATCTCTGGCTTTATATACAATTAGGAACTGAAAATGTATCCGCCATGCCAACCTCTTTGGCCAGGGGAAGAGCGAGCAAGAGTCTTGAACTTGCTGGGAGGTGAAGGTGACTCAATGATAAGTAGGGGTGTGTGTGTGGGGGGGGGGGGATGCTACATTTGAGTGCACAGGTATGCATTTGTGCTTTTGTTTCCACAAACGGATGTGTATCTGCCCATAAATGAATGGTTTTGCCCATAAGGTGAGGAGACAAATGTCTGGTAGGTAAAAATATAACTAGGCATGCAATAAGGTCACAAAAGTTTCTACTGTCACAAAAGAAACTACTGAATGTCCACTCAGTTTGGCTCTAAGCATGGTAGATTGGAATCAAGAATTCACTTCCTCAGATGAGACTTCTTTGATTACACATTTCTAGATGTGCTTTTTTCCCTAGATGACATATTACTCTACATGGAAAGCCTGAAAGACCCCACCAAAAAGCTGCTAGAACTGATAACATGAATCCAGCAAAGTCGCAGGGTACAAAATCAACATATAGAAATTAGTTGCATTTCTATACATCAGTAATGAAACAACAGAAAGAATTACCAAGGAATTGATCCTGTTTATAATTACGTTGTTTAGAATTATATTAGAAACCATAAAATAGGAATAAACCTAACCAAAGAGGTAAAAGATCTGTATGCTGAAAACTACACAAAGCTTATGAAAGAAACTGAAGAAGACACAAAGAAAGGGAAAAGCAGTCCATGCACTGGAAGACCACAAGCTGTTAAAATGTTGACATTACCCAAAGCAATCTACACATTGAGATAATAGCAGCTTTCTTCACAGAGCTACTTTTTTTTTAGGAACAAACAATGCTAAAATTTGTATGGAACCAGAAAAGAAATGAATAGCAAAAGATAACATTGAAAAAGAAGACCAAAGGTGGAGTCACCACAACCACAAACTTTAGGCTGCACTGCAAAGCTGTAATCATCAAGACAGGATGGTATTCAAATATCATGTAGGATTGTGGGCTGTTCCAAATGCCTCATACCAAGTGCAGGAATAATCACTCCAATGGTTATCCAAGGCCTACTATGCTCCAGAAGAGATTTTTTTGGGTTTCAAATGGTATACTATGCTAGTTCAAATAAATGCTAGTTCAAATAAATATAATACATTTGTGTAGAACAACACCCATTGCATGTAACTCGGGTTCCCCACAGAGTATCTACCACCTCTTAAAAATGATAAAGTGAGGGGCGCCTGGGTGGCGCAGTCGGTTAAGCGTCCGACTTCAGCCAGGTCACGATCTTGCGGTCCGTGAGTTCGAGCCCCGCGTCGGGCTCTGGGCTGATGGCTCAGAGCCTGGAGCCTGTTTCCGATTCTGTGTCTCCCTCTCTCTCTGCCCCTCCCCCGTTCATGCTCTGTCTCTCTCTGTCCCAAAAATAAATAAACGTTGAAAAAAAAAAATGATAAAGTGAATAAAAATAAATAAATAAAAATAAAAAAAAATAAAAGTGACTAAGTCGGTTCCCCTTCCAAACTTGCTACTTTAATCAGCTTATCGAAATTTAAAAGTTACTGTAAACCTCATAGGAGTCTCAGGACAACATTTTGGGTAAATGTAAAGTATGAACGGGGAACAAGAGCCAAACTAGAAAACCTCCTAATGGTGCACACTAAATGGACTCCAGGAGCTACTCTTTTTATCAGTTCCCACATTCCCTCTATAAGTCTTCCACTCCCCCCTTTCTCTTTAGGCTGGAAGGAGTGAGCGAGGTTTACCTGCTTGCGACTAGCATTGCTTCTGGTATGCACAGGAAGTGGGTAAAGAAGGGCATGTTAAGCAAAGGTAACTTAAGCTTGAGCTCTCTGTGGTACAAGAAAGTGCTGAGTTCAAATACTGTCCCCTCCAGCTTAGATGTGAGGTGATGCATCCCCTGTGAAATGGGAGTAATTATAGCATATTCCTACACCTGACAGAGCTGATAAGAGGGCAGAATGAGTTAAATGATCACAAAGGACTTGACAAAACAATTAAGTGTCAATTATTTCCACTGTTGCAGATCCAACCCTGTGCAAGGTGCTACACAAAGACGAGTCTATTTAATACATACCCACAGCCCGGGAAGGCATGACCACTCCCTTTCCCTTTCCACACCTGTAGAATTTAAGCTTCACTAGCTCAATCAATTACGGTAACTCTGGGCTTTACAAGCCTCCCAATTCCCAGGCCATTTGTGTACAGTGCTAGAGCTTGGCTTCCACCTAGTTCATATGATGAGAAAGCACTGACCCAGCTGAAAGTCCACGACTACAACACCTATCCAGCTATCCACCTATTCAGTTCGTATTTAGTTTGTTTACTCTACTAACCCCTTTCCCAGGCCCACATCTACCATCATTAAAATAAAAATCATGATCATCTCCAAGTTTCCTGGGGACACTCAGATAAGCACAGACATAAAAACTGCCCAGCTTCCTGGTCAGAGCTACCTACCGGACCAACAAATTAAAAACCTTACAGAATTCGGGTCACCTGGGTGGCTCAGGTGGTTGAGCATCTGACTTCAACTCAGGTCATGATCTTGAGGCCCTTGAGTGTGAGCCCCATGTCGGGCTCTGTGCTGAAAGCTCAGAGCCTGGAGCCTGCTTCAGATTCTGTGTCAACCTTCCTGTCTGCACCTCCCCCGCTCACACTCTGTCCCTGTCTGTCTCTCTCAAAAATAAGTCTCAAAAAATTTTTTTTAACCTTTATAGAATTCAGAGTCCTACACCAATGCAAAAATTAAAGGCACACCTATATGCACTGTGCAAATACATCAATTAAAACAATTAGGCTGACTGAGCACTTTTCTTTCCAAAGGGAAACACATCATCCTTTCCTTCTACCTTGCTAAAGTGCATCCACTCCCAAATTAACAAGTTCAGTAATTCCAGACTTCTGTTTGGTACTAAATGGCAAAATATGAGAATTCCAAGTCCACACATGCATGTATGAAACACACACACACACACACACACACACACACACACACACCACACACACACACACACACACACCACACACACACACACACACACACACACACACCACACACACACACACACACACCACACACACACACACACACCACACACACACACACACACACCACACACACACACACCACACACACACACACACACACACACACACCACACACACATGGCAAATGAATAAAGCTTCTCTTTACTGACTGCTGTAGGAAGGCACAGGAAAGAAGTGCTTTGAGAGTTCAGGGCCCAAGAGATGAGTTTGGGTGGATCTGAGTACAGCAGTAGGAGTAAAAAAAAAAAAGTAAAGCAGACTAAGTGCAAGCACAGATGACTACAGGAATGGATATGCCACCTGATACGTTTTACATAATGGTGGTAGTAGGTGTGCTGTCATTGAAACACTGATTAGACTACCAGGACATGAAAATATTCAAGTTATGGTATTACTGTATTTATGTACACGAAAACACAGAGTCTACTGAGGTAAACAAACATGGACACAGACACAGATTGCCCAGGCTACTGGAAAGAGGTTTTTGACGTCTATCCCACATCCAAGCAGATATGCCTTAAGGAGACAAATGGTACAAAGCGGGGATATGTTTTCTAAGCTGTCCAAGGACAGGGTCAGTACCTATGAATGAGTGAATGATATGAATATGGAAGTCTATCCTTCTCTTTGTCCCCTACTCAAAGTGGAAATATTTGATGGTTTTATAGACTACATAAGCCACAGAGCAGCAGGCCAAGAATCTAGGTTTGTTTCAGTGCACAGTAAATAACGTCACAGAGCTGCGGAGGAATAAAGAGACAGGGAAAATAAATTTTTCCTACATTCTCCTGGAGACCCAGGGAACAGACTACAGGAAATAAGGTACTACATGAGGTAGATTTAGCAACCAGTGGGGACAGCCTGGAAAAAACCTGTCCACATTTCCCTGCCCTACCTAGAAGAGCCACTTACACTTAACTTTTAACCAATCATCAGTAAGCCCCTGGCAATGTAAGATGCCAGCCACTATCTACTTGTGAGGACCTATCTCTCCTCTTTGCCATCATTGCATTCCCAGTCTTTCAAAGTACCTAACACGTCACTTCTACACACTAACCAGTTACTAATCCAGTATTGTTTTGACAAACTTACTGCTATATTACTAGCAGGAATTCTCAGCCCTTGAGCCCTGTTGTTCCATACTAATGACATTCCAGATTCTAGTACTAAAATGGCTGTATCCAGTTGCTGAGATCCTCTCACAATGACTTCCCCTAATCAGAATAAAATCTGGGCCTCTCCAGCTCTGCAAATCCAACTTCATGATGCAAGATCTTTTTGTCCTCTGAATCCATTCTCCAATCCCAGTGTGTCCTGCATGTCACAAGATAGATGATTCATTTTCAGAAATACCAAATAAAAGCTGTACTGTCTAGTTAACAGTAGGTTGACAAATATGTATGAACCTCCCCCACCCCATAATGGAGTGCCAAACCCTCAGACACTTCACTTCCCGGTTCTTCTTCCCTTCTCCGTTTCCCGGGCTTATTTTTTGTAGGCTTGCAATGAGCATGCACCAAACAACTGAAGTCACATCATCACCTTAGGAAATGTCCAATCAGACTACTTTTTACCTTACGTGGACACAGGCAATGGCCAGGTAAGGCTGTAACGTCTGTAGTACTCAGACAATGAGGAAAACCGGGGAGCAACCTGTACATGAAATAAACTGCCTTCTGTAACTGCCCTGAGTGTGCCTATCCATCAGACACCTGCTCTTGCAAGAACGTTGCTTAAAGCCCCCCTTCACTGCGCTCCAAGTCTCTGAATCCTTCCGTTGACTGAGCCAGTGTGCATATTTCTCACATTGCATATTTTTAAGATGTGACATCCTCGTCTTATTCATCATATTTTAGGTGACTCTAAAATACCTCTAGTGAAAGCTAATCCTGCCCTCTTTCCACCCTAACTCATCAGTTCTGAATATTCCAGGCTAGACAGGTATAACCACCAGACTATGACCTCAATAATGGGATATCTGGTTAACACTCTGATCCCGCCTGCCACTTCCCATTCTTTCCTTATGTCACTTTGATGATGTACTCTCAGCTGACTTGGGAAACTTGTCAATAGTCATATAAGGTAGCAGCTCCTGCTGAGAGTAAGGACAAGGATAACAGCAAAAACAAATACACCAAAACATTTATTTTACATCTACCCTTGTTTTCATTATCTTTTAAATTGTAAATTTTTATTTACTTTTTTAAATGGAAGTACAGTTGACATACATATTACTACTCAATGCTCACCCCATTTGCAGTCCCCATTTGTCACCATACAATATTACTGACTATTTTCCCTATGCTGTATTTTTCATCCCTGAGACTTAATTTATTTTATAACTGGAAGTCTGTGCCTCTTCATCTCCTTCAGCTTTTTACTTAACCCTCACCCCTTCCCTTCTATCAACCACCAGCTTGTTCTCTGTATCTATAAATCTGTGTTCTACTTGTACCCTTTGCACATCTTCTCACTGATCAACCATTTCCGAATGGCAGCAACACTACCATCTACTTACTTCTCCACCACAACTTCAAACTTGAAGTCTTGGGGAGCATACATTTCCCTTCAACTGCCTAAAAGTCACCATTATTCACTTCAAACTGCC